>NC_136628.1:32410295-32665295 GCF_933228915.1 Telmatherina bonti | reverse complement strand
AAAGTGTTTTCATGGTATTTTACACACGTTTCTATGATTATTTTGTTTTTCTTTTGAAATTCAGACTCATTTGATCATTTTTGCTTCTGAAAGACCGCCACTCAATGTACAGTAAATAAATATTAGAACATTATTATGATATGGATGGATAGATAGAAAGTACAGGCGGTCCTCGGGTTACGCGGTTTTCGACTCACATTGTTTCGACTTTACGACGCTCATTAAATAAATGTAAATAAAAAAAATAGAGCAAGTTTCAAAGTTACGGTTAGGGTCCGTATAAGCTCTTATGATGTGAGACACGGAGGCTGAGATGACGCCTCAATGTGCATTTTAATTGCCTGTACTGTTTTTCTATTAATATCATATAAAATGCATGTATTTAAATAGTTATTTAGTGATCAAGGTGGGAATTTGGGGTATTTAAGGATAAAAATCTGACTTGCGCAGAAGTTCAGGTTACGTCGCAGCAGTCGGAACGTAACTCGTTCATAAAGGACCACCTGTTGTAAGGTTTGAAGCTGTGTTTAAGTAGTATATATGTATAAATACATCAATATTTTTATAGAGTAGCTCAAAATAAATAAAAAAGCCAAATAAGATTTTAGAAAGATTAAAAAGCATCTTTCCTCATGTCTGTTTTATAGAAAATATTTTATGTTTCTTCATCATTTTAATTGGCAGTTTTTTAATACTTCATGCACCAGCAGTGAAGCCTTCCTGGATCCATCTTGTCATTTAAATCCAGCTCTTATTCCTAAACCCGTGTTAGTTTACTGACCCTTCCCCCTTTGTCCTTTTCATCAGGCATGAGTTCGACTCGGAGCAGATCCCTGACCTGACTAAAGATGTTTACATCCAGGACATCCACTGTGTTGGCTCGCTTTGTAAGCTCTACTTCAGGGAGCTGCCCAACCCCCTGCTGACCTACCAGCTCTATGAGAAATTCTCTGTAAGCAAAACGCCGCCAGCGCTTCACCTTTCACACACCTTGTCTTCTGATGTGCAGCTTCAACAATTCAGGGTTGTTATTGTTTTATCACGAACGTCATAAACATTCCTTTAGAGGAGACTTTGGATGTTTCAGACACTCCTTCTTTTTTTACATTTGGTTTTACAAGTTGGAAATGGAAATTCCTTTGATTTATCTGATAGAAATGAATCAAATTCATCTTTTATTTATAAACCACAGACACACCAAATATAAAACCGTTGTGTTTGACCCAGCCTGTCATTACAAATGCAGCGAACTGCTGTCTGACTTGTTGTAGAAATCTCCTCAGAGCTCAGCAGAGTCATCCCTGAGGGGGAAGTAAATGTTTTCTGGTTGTTATGGCAGCAGGGAAGAGGAGAGGGCTTGCTGACTTTAGACTGATGTCCCCTCTGTGCGCCATGTAGCATCAACGATATCTCCAGGTTGAGTTTAATGTTGATTCATTATTTATTTTTTCCCTCCAACTTCTGGTTTTGTGTCACTTTGAAGGAGGCTGTATCTGCGGCAACGGACGAAGAACGACTCATCAAAATCCATGATGTCATCCAGCAGCTTCCTCCGCCGCATTACAGGTCAGTGAATGGGAACACTGCCCCCCACTGGCAGACTCAAGTACTGCAGGTTGCTTGTGTTAAAATCAAGGTTTCATGTGATGCTACTCTGTGCTCATTGATCATTTAACAGCTTCCAGATTAGCTTTGCTGCAAGTTTACTTTTCCATCATTTGTATGAGATTATAACGGCAGATTTCTAAGTTATTCCAGAGTGATGTGAGCTCCCAGTAACACACTGACACTTGAAAGTATCATTTCCAGTTTGCACATGTCTAATGGCAGCTGGTTTCATTCTAGGACCTTGGAGTTCCTCATGAGACACCTTTCCCGCCTGGCGGCATTCAGCTACGTCACCAACATGCACAGTAAGAACCTGGCCATCGTCTGGGCGCCAAACCTGCTGAGGTAAGCCGCCGTGCTGCTCAGGAGGAGGATCTGGTCTATGTTACATAACGAAGAATTCACTTTGAGTCAGCTGGCTGTGGATTTCAAGTGACCTCCAGAGTTTTATAGCTTTTCTCAGTTCGTTGTAAATGATGCTTTGATGTAAACTGGTTAAAAAAAAGTACAATTTTTTTTATTTCAGGTTTTTATTTGTCCCTTTAAAAAATGCTTGAAATAAATAAAAAATACTTTGTCAGGAATATTTACTGTTAACTACTCTGTGATATTTCCACATTCTTAGAGTACAATCTTCTATTTTCTGGTGTCCATTAAGACACAGACGATAAAGGTCAGATTGTTGGGATTTCATCCTGATTTTTTGGCTGCCGATTTGATTTAAATTGCGACTCATGATTCTTCAATATTACTTATTTTTGTCGACTTTTGTTGATTATTTTTATTTATATGGGAACAAAATATTTTTAAATAAAAAAAAAAAGATTTTAAAACTGTAAAGCAAAAAAAATCCTGATTTTCTTTTTTTTTTTTTAAGACTCCCAGCCCATCAGATTGTGTTCCAGAGAATTTTTTAGCACGTTTTTACCATAAAGTTATGCCAGAAGTCTCTGAAACTGTTTCATTTATGCCACACTGACTGCTTAAAGCAGGTTTTAGTGAAATATTATGCTGAATAATTTACCAATATTTATTTTAAAATTTATTCTTACCTTTCCCCACCTTTTGTCTGCTGTCCCATCAGGTCCAAACAGATTGAATCTGCGTGCTTCAGCGGTACAGCGGCTTTCATGGAAGTACGAATTCAGTCTGTTGTCGTGGAGTTCATCCTCAATCACGTCGATGTGCTTTTCAGCACCAAACTCAGCTCGCTCATAAGAGAGGGCGCAGGTACAGCCAGACTGTCACACACACACCACCAGATAAATGACTGTGTACCATACGTTGCCGTCAACAGCTTTGCTTCTGCATCTGCAGGTCACAACTCTTTGTCTCGGCCCAAGTCTCTGCTGGTTTCCTCACCTTCCACTAAACTTCTGAGTCTGGAGGAGGCACAGGCCAGGACGCAGGCTCAGATCAACTCTCCAGTCACCGAAGACAGCAAGTACATCGAGGTGGGCGAAGGTCCCGCCGCCCTGCAGGGCAAGTTTCACACCGTCATCGAGTTTCCCACCGAGAGGTTTGTTTACTGCTTTTGTTTTCATATCAGACCGTCTCATTTAATCCTGAAAACTTCTCTGGATCGCCGGCAATCAGGGAAATTTCTCAGGAACTGTTGTGTGTAACTAAAGCTTCCCCCTCAGGTGGTCCTCAGAAGTTTTCCAGACATCTGTGTGTCATCCAGGAGGTTTACAATGCAGACGCAGATTTTAGTGTTTACTCTGAGACTATGATAAGGATCCATGATAACATGATTATCAGGTTTCCACCATGACAAAAAGTAGGGCTGTGACGACATACTTACGTTCCAATTCGATTCAGATTTTTTTTGGGTGCTGATTCGATTTAAACTGTGATTCTCGCAATTCTTCAATATTTCTGATTTTTGTAGATTAGAAACAGAAAAAATGTATAATGCCCTAAAAGACAAGTAAAAAGATCAATAAAAACCATAAAAATGATAAAATATTATTATGGATTATTTTTATTTGAGGAAATAAAGATTTTGTAACAAAAAATTGATTTTAAAATTGTGAAGCAAAAAAATTCAGATTTTTTTTTTTTTTTAAATTTGATTGTCCCACCCCTAACAAATAGGTTAATATCCCTAATATATTGCCAAGAGGCATCTGTTTTAACCTGGTAGCCATTAAACTTTTGACCAGTCAGATGGTTTAAATTGACAGTAATGCTGAATCAGGATGGGGTAAATATCTAAACGAGACTGGAAAGTCCACAAAATAATGGTCTTCAATGTCTGTACAATACAATAAAAATGTTTTACAGATACAGAGACAAAGACAAGCTGATGTTTGGTGAGGATAGAAGGTGATAGGAATGGGACGATATGCTTTTGTCACGATTCAATCCCAATTTTTTTTGGTGCCAATTTGATTTAAATTGCATTTCTCAGTGTTTTTTAATATTACTGATTTTTGTAGATTAAAAACAAAAAAATGTATAAAACTTTTTTTTTTTTTTTTTGGTCATTTTTCTTGATTTCAATGAGGAAAAAACAAACCAGTAGCCAGACTATCATTCTGCTGCTATAATGCCTAAGAAGACAAATAAAAAGATCAATAAAAACTATAAAATTTGACAAAAAAAATTACAGTAGATTCATTTTAATTTGAAAAAAAATAGTTTTAACAAAAAATAGATTTTAAAATTATGAAGCAAAAAATCCTGATTTTTCTTTTCTTTTCTTTTTTTTTTTTAAATCTGATTTTCCCACCCCCCTAGTAGGTGAATAGTAGCTTAAATAAGTGTAAATAAGTACAAAGATGTAAATTCTCTCTGCTGTGCTTTTTCTCCTGAGAGCTAAGACTTGAGACAAATGCAGATGAGAAAATGCTTAGTCATTGTTGATCTGTGTGTAATATCTACAAACTAGTGTTCGGATTGAATTCTGTGTTTAATTTTTTGTCCTTGATGCAGCTTTATCTATTCATACATTCATTTTACATCATTATAGCTTCATAATCTGACAACTGAGGCTGTCATGAAAAACTAATTCATGTGTTTAAAAGTGTCTAACTTCTACATGAATTTTTACAGGCAGACAAAAATATGAATAAAGTGGCTTTTAGTTTTACATTAGAATATATAATTTAGAGGTTTTCAGTTGAAGTTTGAGCTCTGTCTCCCTCTGCTGGACACTTTCTCACCACCTAAAGTTTCATCATTCCTCTGACTTTGTGTTATTTAAGCAAAAGACTCTGAAACTGATAAATTTTTTACGTTGTCTCTTCTGTAACGGTGATTTCTCTGCGTAATGATGCAAACTTCTTCAATAATTTCTTATCTATCATCATTTTTAATCACAGGAAAAGACCTCCAATTAAATCCAAGAAGTCTCCTGTGGGGAGTTGGCGTTCTTTTTTCAACCTGGGAAAGTCCTCCTCGCTGTCCAAACGCAAGCTGCACCGTAATCCCAGTGAGCCCAACGAGCTGAAGGCCATGGCCCTGGCTGGTGAGGCTTCCATCATGACCACAATCAGCCGAGTCATTTGCTTACGGAGCTTAATCAGGGAGACATGACTGATTTGTGTTTCAGGAGGCAGAGGCGATACGGCGACGCTGAGGTCAGCCAAGAGTGAGGAGTCGCTGAGTTCCCTGCACAATGTTGAAGGTGATAAATGTCCTCCAGTTATCTTCGACTCAGCAGAAATTAGCTGATTATGTCAGCAAATTATTATTTTCTCTTGTTCTCTTCCATAAAAGATGTTATTTCTGATTGGGTTGTTCTGCCTCTTCAGGGGAGTCCAAGGTGTATCGTCCCCGGCGGCCGCGCTCCAGCAGCGACGCCTTATCAGCCTCCTTCAATGGCGAGCTGCTGGACAGCCGGCAGCACTGCAACTCCTACGATAACCTGGACGCCACAGAGGACAGTGACGGAGACGACGGGCCCATCTGTGTCCCTGCTCTCATCTCACCTCCCCGCTCGGCAGGCGAGGACGTGGACCTCAGCCCGCCGGACATCGGCATGGCTTCCTTAGACTTTGACCCCATGTCTTTCCAGTGCAGCGTCCCCGAAACCTCCTACGCCTTCCCCTTAGATGACTCCCCGGCGGGGGCAGAGGCCTCCACGTTAAAGAGAAACTCTGGCAGTATCCGTGGCAAGGCCAGCTCCTCTGACCTCATCTCCGCCGCCTTCCTCAGCAGCCTGTTCTCAGCAGACTGCAGCCTGGCCGAGAGGGACAAGGCAGAAAGCAAAAAACTCCCCACGTCTTACTCTTACACTGAAAAACCTACTCAGGCCGTCTCGCCCATTAAATGTGGGAAAGCGGCCAGTTTGACACCGTTTGCCACTTCAGAGCTTTTCTCTCCGGAAACGCCTGACAGAAACGCAGCCGGACACGCTGCCTCTTTGCAGCCGCTGTCTCCTCCTTTAAGACCCAAAGACTCGCCTCCGCTGATGGGCGGCGTGCTGCTGAGGGCAGCCGAGCCTTCGCTGAGCGAAGCTTTTCAGATGGAGCTGCACTCCAAGCTGGCGGCGTTTGACTCTGTGGACAGCAGAGAGCTGAGCGGAGGGGACGGCCAAGCCAGCAGCCACGGTAAGAACTACAGCTCAAGCTGCTTTCCTTATATCATGTAGATCACAGGGGTCAAACCCCAGTCCTCCAGGGCCGGTGTAGTGGCAACGTAACTTAAACATAACACCAGTTCTGGCCACTCTTGCAGGGATGTGAGGTTTCTGACTTGTGACAAAAACGAAGCAAACGGATACAAAATTATCTCAGTTTATTTAACAAGCAATAAAAAGAATAAACTTACGTGTTGCGTCCACAAACTACTACAACTACTTTAACAAACAAAATATAAAAATTATTTTCTTCTATTTACGGTCAGAAAAACTGTAGTTCCTCGTCCTGCTCCATTTAGGAAAACCACTGAACATGCGCACTCCGCAGCGCACTCTCTCTTCATGGTCCGAATGCAGGGCGTTAAAAAGAGCCTAAAATAGTCAATTTAACTATAACATATAAAGACAAACATATTATTAAAACTATACAAAACCTCGCAAAACTTTCCATAGCAGAATAAATAATACTTCTCACACAAAATCTGTTTCCATTATAATGTTATGTACAAAAACGTACAAAATAGGCGTAACTTTTACATGGCTCTCACAGCCGGTTTCCTGCAGGTTTTTGTTGTCTCCATGCTCCAATACACCTGACTCAAATTAATAAATAGGTTGACAAGAAGAAAAACCAGCCGGATACTGGCCCTCAAGAACTGGAGTTTGACACCCCTGATGTAGATTGAATATTGTTAAGTTTAATCTTTAATAAGTGTTTTCTTGTCTTGCCAAAGAACCGAGCTTCACTCTTCACCTTTCCTTCTCGTGAAGCACCTTAAATCCATCCTCTCTCCTCTCCTACTGCTCTCTTACTCACTGCTCACAGCACCTCCCTTCTGTTCTTCTGTTCCCGATAGGAGTTATAACTCCAGACTCTTCGAAGGACCTCCCCCCTCGTTCCCTCAGCTCCACAGCTCCTACTTCTGCTCCTCCTCCCCCTCCACCTCCTAAAAATGCTGCCCGCATGTTGGCCCTGGCCCTGGCCCTGGCTGAGTCCGCCCAGCAGGTCACTGTTCAGTCTCCGTCCTCTGAGCCCCCGACACTGGTGTCCCCTCCTCCACAGCAGCAGGAGACCTCTGACCTCCAGGACTCGCCACATCCTCTAACCCTACATTTCCAGACTCCTGCTGAGGAGGGAGCAGAGAGAAAATATTCTCCACCTTCAAACAACGCTGCTGCCACCGTTCCCAGCACGTCGTCTTATCCATCCACTCCCAGTCCTCCAGTCAAGCCGCAGCAGCTGTTAACCAGCACAAATACGGAACCGTCAGACGGCGCCGCGACTCCGTCTGGGACTGGCCAAGACACGGACACCACCCCGCCAAGCACTCCGCTTTACAGGGGCGCCCCTCTTCCCACTTCAACCAGCCGGACGTCTCCAACCAGGAAGAGCCCAGAAAGACAGCAGACTGTCCCAGGACAGGTCCCAGTTCTCACCAGCTCATCCAGTGCCACTCCAGCCACCACTCCCAGCAGCAGCTGCAAAGACAGTCGGGTTTTACCGCACCCTTTTCCAGAGGTAAATGTCATCAAGTGCATGTGTCGGCTGATCAATACGCTGATCTGATCACGATCCAGACACAACTAGACACAACCAGACCACACAAGCAGAGCGTCGTCTGTTTGGGGTCAAGTGTCAGGGGTCGTGTACAGAAAGCCTCCATCTCAAAGCAGAAAAGCTGAATTTCACCAAAAACAGCCTTTTGTCTGATTTCTACCTGCCGTTCCAGGACAGAAAGATAGAAAAGTACTTTATTATTTATTTTATTTTTATTTCTCACATGGTCATACAATAGGTAAAACAAGACTTTTTTTTTTTTTTTTTTTTTTTTTTTTTTTTTTTAAAAGAAAACATAACGCACCAATAAATGGTTATTGGTTTTCTTTGCGAAACTCAATGAAAGAAGACAAAAAAATCATTATCATTGCAAAACATGCCATATGTCTTAGGTTGTTCACTTTATACATGAATATTTTTCCACATTTTAACTGCTTGGGTAAAAACAAAAGTATATACAAACAAGTTAATTAAATAAGTAGGGATATTACAGATTTTATCCAACTTTTAATTTCTGATACCGATATAAGCCGATACTGATATTTTTGACGCGAGTTATAACAAACAACCAACAATATCTATCTTCTGCCGCTTATCCGGGGTCGGGTCGCGGGGGCAGCAGCCTAAGCAGGGAAGCCCAGACTTCCCTCTTCCCAGCCACATTCCCAACTCTGCGCGGGATCCCAAGGCGTTCCCAGGCCAGCCGAGAGATATAATCCCTCCAGCGTGTCCTGGGTCTTCCCCGGGGTCTCCTCCCAGAGGGACGTTCCTGGAACACCTCACCAGGGAGGCGTCCAGGAGGCATCCTGACCAGATTCCCTGTGTAAAAGTTGTCATTAAAATAACAAAAACCGATTCCAATAATTTCCAATAATTCATTTTAGTGGCGATATCGGCCTTTTGGTATGTTGATAATATCGGACATCTCATTAAAAAAACAAAAAAAAAAGGAGGAAATATTAATTGCGTAAAAGGTGGATTAAAGATGAGACAGACACTTCCAGACTGGTAAACATGAAGACAAGATACTTTTCTTCCTCTCCCCCAGTTTGGAAATGTAACCGCAGCAAAACGGAGCGAAATCCGGAGTCTAGAAGATCAAAATGTTTGTTGAAAAAGAGTTACAGAAGATTTCATTTTATGCACCTAAATATTGGATTTTTTTTTATTTTCTACTTTAAAAACAGAAGTCCAGTGCAAACATGTTTATTATAAAAACTAGAAAGATAAATTCCAGTTATTTAACCTAATGTCGATGCTTATCAAACTGGAAATGGGCCTGTGAGGTGGACCCTTGCTGGTTGTGGATGGTGCAGATTTTGCTGTGAACTTAGAGACATACTGCGTGTCTCGCAGAAAACTGTTAAATATATCAAAGTAAATCTAAACGGTACGAAGCCGAGAGATGCTGTTTCCTTGTGTTTCTAAGATTAATTTTACTCACGTTTAGTCTCTCTGACCTTCAGCTATTTACAAAAAACACGTCTGTAAGCTTGTCCTGGGTTTGTGGTGTGAAAAGTACCAACACAGTGAGTTTTTAGGCTTTGGTTGTTCGCTTTCCTCTCCTTCAGGTTTGTCTTGGACATTCCTGTCGTCTGGAGGACGTAGCTCCAAGTGTTTCTTAGCTTAAAGTTACATTGTTTTTGTGAAGAAATATGAGATGATGCTGGTGTGGAAAAAATGTGGACGTTATGCAGCAGATGAGAGAAATTTTAGGTAAGAATTTCTCACCTTAAACTCTTCCTGCCCCCCCATTTCATCTGGAGAGTTTTGTGGACATAATGAGGACAAACGGACCTCTCCACCACCGAGCTTACTTGGTTGTTTTGGACTTTTCTGCAACAAGCAGTGTGACAAGAAAGACGTCGGCTAGCTCCTTACAGCGGTCCCACAAATAAAACAGTTCATCATAAACCAGGAGTGATGAGAATAGTCCATAACTTACCAATTTCTCCCCATTAATCATGAAGCCAACAGCTGACACTGGTTTCCATTTCTCCTTGAATCGCACAAAACCTAAATATCCCAATAAAATCAGCTGGAAACGCCTGCATTTAAATAAACCTCTCTGTTACTGCTAAAACGTTTTTACGCCCTCCTGAGTTGGTTTTTTCACACGTTTTAATATAGAATTATATCATAAAAGTCTAATCAAAGCACTTTTTTCTTATTTGTGCATCCCTGGACGTGACGTAGGCGGGTTCACATGACCAGTTTATTTCAAGTAAAAATTGATGGAGGAATTGATGGAAATCTTTTTACAAATGTTTAAAGAGAAAAATGTAACTGATAGCAAAGAACAGCGAAATGCAGAGTTTTACAGTGAATTAGAAAAAGAAACGAGGTAGAATGGCTTTGAAAAGGCGCAGTAGAACTCTACTACAACTCTACTGCTAAACATCATTCAGCGGAAACTAGGGGTGGGAAAATCGAATCAAAAAATCAAATATCGGGATATTTTGCTTCATAATTTTAAAATCACTTTTTTTTTTTGTTAAAAAATTGTTGTTTTTTTTAAATAGATGATAAAAAAAATTCTCATTTTTATTGTTTTCATTGATCTTTTTACAGCAGCCAGACCGAATGATGGTCTGGCTGCTGTGTTGTTTCCTAAGTGAAATAAGGAAAAATAACAAGCAAATAAAAAGTTTAATCCCTTTTTTTTTTTTTTTCTTAACAAAAATCACAATATCGAAGAATTGTGAGAATCGCAATTTAAGTCAAATCGGCACCCAAAAAATCGGAATCGAATCAAATCGGAACAAAAGCATATCGTCACAGCCCTAGCGGAAACACTGCAAATCGCCATTTTTCTTTCTCAGAATGTAAGAAATATCGCTTGTAATTTGTGACAAAAAACGTAACCGTAAACGTAGCTCCTGTTACAACAGGGACCGCTCACCTGGCAGGATGATAATACTTATCCTCGCCTGGGTCAGGAAGAGTAATATCATCCAAGTTTGTTATTGGAGACATTTAAAGCCAGACGGGTCAGAACGTCGCTGAAGTGCGTCTTCGCTCAGCTAACCTGTAACGTGTGTCGTCTGTGTTTTTCTCAGGTGAAAGCCGATGACGCTGCACCTCCTCCAGTTCTCCCAAAGCCCTCAGAGCAGCCTCCTCCAACAGCTCAGAAACCCAAAAAGCCAGTGGTCTCGCTCCCCCAGCACCAAACACAAGCTCAGATTAATCCTCATCAGCAGTCACAACCCCCCACCCAGACACAAATCCATTCCCAACCCCATCTCTCAAAGGCCAGCGCGAGAGTAGCGCCCACCTCTGCTGAGCCGGTGGAGAAGCCCTGGGAGGCCATCAAACCAGTGCAGCCCAGTACGGAGTCGGCAAAACACAATGACTCCTACGGACCCAAACCTCCAGCGCCGCCAGTCCGCACCATGGAGAGCAAACTGGCAGCAGCGGCGCTCAGCCAAAGTGACACTTCGTACCACATCCTGGATGAAGCCGGCCATCTGGGGGAACCTCTGCCTCCTCACCCCCCCTCTCCTCGTAAATCTTCCACGCACCAGCCGGCTTACCTGTACCACGCTAAAGCAGAGCCGCTTTTAATAGAACCTCCAGGAGCAGCTTATTACCACCAGAGGTCCGTTCCTCTGGGCCCTCAGACCATTCCCCACCATTACAGACCAGAGAGCGTCACCCCACACCCCTATGTGTCCAAGTCTGAGCCCCAGATACCTTACAGCGCTCGAGTTGACAACAGATACAGCACTTTGGGGCCCAGATCCTACCACCACTCCATGAAGGTGAGAGGGAACCCCCGGGGTGTGTATGTGTCTCCAGGACCAGGGCATCCGGGCTACAGCCACGACAGACCCCATGGCTATCCCACTATTCGCAGAGTGCACTCTCTCCACGTTCCCTCCACCATTCGCTCAGTGCCCATCCAGAGGACTGAAGTTCCCCCAGATGACGACATGTTCTTCTACCACCGACCTGTTTATCAGTGCAAATCCTACCAGCAGCCCCCCCAGCAGTCCTCGCAAGGCGACTACCACGTCACCCAGCTGCAGCCTTACTTTGAGAACGGACGGGTCCAGTATCGCTACAGTCCATACTCTGGTTCCATCCCTCTGGAAGCGCCTTACTACGACATAGACCCTTACGGCACGATCCGAGTCCGACACTTCCACTCCTATGGCGGCCGAGACGCAGCTGTTGCCGGGCGGCCGGGTGGAAAGGCGACAGGGTACCACTACCTCGCCCGCCACATAATTCCCCCTGGAAAGGAGCACAGCTTCGTCAGCAGGGACATGCCCCCGAGTCATGGGAGTAAGGAAGCGGCTGCTTACCTCTCCTGGGATCCAGAAGAAGCAGAAAGGCTTCGCATGCACTCCATCCGCCGGGAGAGCAGGGCCCGACTGAAGGTTAAGGGCCCCGTCCTCTCTCAGTACGACAATGTGGGCTTGTTCACACCAGCAGATATATCAGGATATGAAACGCTGCACCTGCGGAGTAAATCGGACCCGGGGAAAGCTGTGCTTTTAGCCGCCGAGAGCAAGGACGGGCGCTACCTCCCCAGGCACATGGTGTCAGACCCCGACGTCCTCATGTACATGGAGACCGACAAGCACATCCACAGCAGTGGAGTGGGCGACAAGTCGGAGGTGCTTTCTAAGCAGAGCGCTTCGAAGAAATGCCAGTCTTCTCACTCCCTTCCTGCCACTCTGAGCCACGGCGTCTCCCATCAGCAAGAGAGCGGCCGACATGAGGCCAAGTACGAGTCTGGAGAGGACGGCAGCAGGTCCAAACACCGGCAGGATTATCCAGGCAAGAGGAACATCCAACCCCATTACGAGTGCCCCGACTCCGACCACCTCCAGATGAAAGTGAAACCAAGTTACCACGGTACAGACGATCCGCCTTCAGCTCCCAGGGAGCAAGTCTGCCGCTCCAAACCAGAGCGGTCGCACAGCGTCCGAGAGGAGCAGCACTACAGCCAGAGCAAACCGGACTTGGACAGAGACTACGCTTACCAGAAACTCAGCACCAAGTCCACGCAGTCCCACTATGACAACTTGGATGATTACCACCCAGTACCTCAGCCTCAGGCCCCCGTTCAAAAACATGGAGGCTCCGGGTCTTTCCCAGCTCCGGGTTTCTCAGTGAGCCACAACAACAGAGCCTACTCCACAGCTCTGGGCCAGGGGGCCTTCATCCAGACTGAGCTGGCCCTGCAGAGGCCGGAAGCAGAGATTTGTACAGAATGAAGGAGCTGAGTCGGAAGTGGCATCAAATGATCTTTTGCTGTGTAGAAGAAACTGATGTATGGTTGAGCAGCCTCTGCAGGACAGTGGACTGTTATATCACCGATATTTTTTTGTTGCTTCTCTGTATTTTTAATGAATTGTAAAGAAAATGGTAAAACTTTTAACAAAGTCCCAAATGTACCTGAAATTATTGTCCATGAGGTCATGTGATTGATTGAGACAGTAGCCAATCATAAATGTATATGATGAGAAGGACATGAGGTACTTTTGACAGGAACTACAAAAATGTAAAATATATATACTATATATATATATATATATAAATATATATATGTATATGAATAGAATCACTAGTAAAAAGGGATTTTTAGTTGTATTTGTTTTGGTTTTTTTGTTTCAAGGTGTGGCGCTGGGCATGAACATTAGCTGGGACTAAGGTTTGCATTTTAGAAATGCATGCACTCTTACAGAACACTTCTGTGTACTTCTTTATCCCATTGCGTCTCTCTGGATGTTACAGCACAAGTTAGAGGTCGGGCGGGATGTTAGGTCATCGGGCGCTCCGGCTAACACAAGACGAGGCGGTTCAGTGTGTCCATGTTTGCTTTGACGAATGACAGATTTAATGTGGATCCTCCGTGGGTTACTTTGAGTTCATGTAGTGGTGATTAATGTCCTCTTCTCTCTGTGACTGTGCCATTTTTAGGTAACTTTGTTCGAAACAGATTCCAGTGACCCGTAGAGGAATGTTTTGGTACTTTGTTCTTCGTTGGAAGAGGGACCAAAGACTCGGCACAGTTCTTGCACATATGGGATAAAGATGGGAAGGTGAACGAATGTTGTAGCTTCTGAAGTCTAAAAGTTGTTTTTTTTGTTTTGTTTTGGGGTTTTTTTTTTTTGTGGTACTTTAAGAAACTGGACTAATTAAATAAAGCTGAAAGTAATGTCTTCTCAAACATGATGAACATGTTGCTGCTGCTTTGTTGGAAGGAGAAATTTAAAGAAACATCTCGGTGACGAGCCTTAAATGTAGTTCCCAGAGACCATACCTCGGTTACGGTTCTGTCGTCTTCATCGTTGTCATGCACAAAACGGTTGAAAGGATTCGCTGCGGTTTGGGGTTGATGGCTGATTTAGTTTCGCTTGGGTTTATTTTAGTTTTTTTTTAGAATTTACAACAACGATGAAGGGATTTTTCTTTCTTTTCTTTTTTTTACATAAACAATACCTGGGGCCAGTTTATCATGCTGGAAATAGCTGTATAGTACATTCATGTAGTATTACACTACAAGCCCTTCGGGGTCAGCTTACAGTATAATTAAAACGTCTGAATCCAGGTTGTACTCTTAACTGTTTGACTTCTATATCGCTTGCAGGTTTTGCTCCTTTTGCCTTATCTAAAGCCTCTACCTTCTCATATGGGGTGTTGAAGTAAGGCACTGTGTACTTGAATGTGAAAACACTTGTCTCAAACTAGAGGTGTCTAAAGTCAGATATGAAATAAAAACTCTTCAGGAATGGATAAAAATCCTGGCTTTTGATATGTTGATATGCATGACTTCTGATATACCTCTGCTTTAGCTCAGTGGGACAGTTCATTAAAGAGGGATGCGTGGAAACAAACCGTCTTTGTCTTAATGATTATTAGAAGATATTTTGAATCGAAGGTCCCTCCAAGTTTCTCTCCAGTCTTTTCTGACATCACTGTGGAGTGATGTGGTCCCCAAACTGCTGCTTTGAGAAAAATAAAGTGCTGAAACATCTTTCCTCTTCCCAGACTGCCTATTCTTATTAACCAGTCATAAAAGCAAGCTTCTGAACTCTGCCCCACCCAACACCATGAGATTACGGTCAGATGATTGTTGCGGTTTTGACCTTTTTAAAAGCCTTCTCTGTAGTCTGTGGCAGCATTGCCGAAAGGTCTGGGATAAAGGTCAGACTGGAGGAAACTGCTGGCTCGCTTTTAGCAGCTCTAACAGACCTCAGTGACATTTACCCAGTTTCTAAACTTTAAAGCCGAGCTGCATATTTTGCATGAATTACTCTACCTGTATGTTACATTAGGTGTGATTAGATTGATAACATATCTAGTGCATCTACATCATGCTGGAGGGGGAAAAAATCATCTGACCTGAACCAAACTTCTCCTTTGATACAGTTTGGGAAACCTGCTAATTTCCCTTTATGGTTATAAAAAAAAACAAAAAAAACCTCATATACAGTCTGTCTTCTGCCCCCTGGTGGACACCTTTTTAATTACAATAAATCATATTTCTTCATATAAGCATTAAAGTTGTACATTTTATTTATTTTTAATCTTTAATGGTCAACGAAAAGATTTTAAAAATTAAAATATTTTGCCCATTATTTCTAATCAGATTTACAGGTAATGGATACGTGTTGTTCCAGCCAAAGGTCTGAAAACAAGATTAACACACATGGATTCACTTTAAACAACTCGTGTAGATGTTCATCCAGATTTAAATGTGCACCACATAATTGTTATATTTCAGCTCTTTTAATGAGCTTTTGTTTCCATGGTTGTTTGTTATCCCATAGGGGCCAAGAAATAATAGGTAGATACATTAAACTTTTTTTTTCCACAGAAGTTATTGTTAGACTCTTAAGTCTGTCTATCACGTGTTTTTATTGTCACAATTACTGTAGTACAAAAAGTGACCAAGATGCATATCAGATTTTATGCAAGAGCTTTGTTAAAATACAGGGTTGGTTTTTTTGTTTGTTTTTTTACATTAAAGTGATATTTAAATGGTACACATCAAATATGATAGATTTAGCATGAAAGTGTCTATACAATCAAATTCCGAGTAAAGTTTCTTCAGTCAGATGACAAAATCATCATATTGTGACTGAAAAGCGCTTCAAGTGGATTAGCTTGAGAAAAGAAAATCAGATTTTTCTAGCTGCAGCATCATCTGACAAAATCACCACAAAGAGCAGCGAGTTCTGCTCCTCGCATGATGCCTCGCAGATAGTCAGAATCAGGAGTGTGTCTCATGTTCCCTCATAGTGTGCATGTATTGCAGCATTTGATGTATTCTAATGAATAACTATTCCCCTCCTGTTTTATTTAAACTGTGACTAGGATGGTAGTCCAGTTAGATAACTAATGACTAACTATAACTCAACTCAGCTGTGTGTGCTGTTATCTCCAAACCTGCTTTCTAACACAAGTGTATTTGATTCCCATCCACATTTAACTGATAATAAAATAAACATTATGTATTAGAGGTTTCTGCTTTTCGTATTAGACCTATCGCTTCAGCACAATAAAGAAAATGGATTACATTTCCCAAACACATTGTCTTAATGTTTGTGTTAAACAGAAGTGGTCCGAGCACAAAGCTATGTGGAACTCCATGAGAAACCTTTGTAGCAGAAACATTAAAACAGAAAAGTCTCTATGGATCTAAGGGTCTATCTGATCATTTAAATACATTGTGGTGGATTTCTTAACATGAATACATAACTCTAAAGCTGGGAGTTGCTTTAGGAGAACATTTTTTGCCATCATGACCAGTATATTGGGATTTCTTGGAAGTTGGTGTTTCTTGATAACATGTACACTGGACAAACGGTGAAATAAATCCAAAAAGGAGACATAAAATCTCAAACTACATCAATAAAAAAATAAAACTCTGTAAATCTGGTTTATCGGAACATGAAGTTTAAGGCACGTTGGAAAGATCTCGATTTTGCATGTTTTTACTAATATGTAGCACACAATAATCATTAGCTGCCTGTAAATGAATGGTAAGACTTGGCATCCTGCTGTTGTCCTCCCTTACTGCTGACATATGAAATCAGAAAATATGATTCAACTTTGCATTAAAAAATTTTTTTAAAATAGTATAAATTGGGCCAATGTGGACTTCAACAGATAAACAGAAAATTTCTTCAAGGTAAAACATTCATAGAAATATGAGTTAAAATAATTTTAGCTTCAGATTTCAATATGAAGAAACTTTATTCATAGAAAATATCGTTGCTGTGTTTCAATGTCAGACACATCAAGGTGCATGTAGAAATAAAGCCATCAGAGGAACATAAGGTTTACAAATGCCATGCAGCACAAGAACAATGCATTTGTTCCACTTTTCCCACTGGTTCACACACTTACCAGTGAGACTAAATATGAAAAATGCCATTTGGTGACAATCCGATCCGCTTAAACTTCTTCAGCCCAACCTTAGAAAAACTGGGGTGAAAAGCCTTTATTTGGCCCTTTAATTTAATTTGAAAAAAATTTAATAAAACTTTTTTTTTTATCCATTTTTATTTTTACTATTTATTACCATGTGATATGTCAGAATTATTGGAGTGTAATCTTCTGCTTCCTTGTATCAATATGAAGAATATCAAATTGTGTTCAAGAGCAAAGTTTCTACCACAGAGTGATGCAAAATGTCTCAAAAACGGTACGTATCAGGTATGATACGTTTAGCTTTATAGGGTCAGGAAAGCAGCGAAATGGATTCACAAAGTATGCAAGAGCCCAGAGTTGAAAGTTTGAGGGGTTTAAAGCTAATTATGAAATCACTCATTTTACTGACTGATGAACTAAGTGATAGAGGCAGAGAGCATTAGTATGGTGAAGTTTTATTTATTTATTGTTGTTAAAAATCAACAGCTACGCAGCTGTTGATTTTTAACAACAATAAATAAATAAAACTTCACCATACTAATGGGCCATGCATAGATAATAACTGAAGTAGATGCAGCCGGTGATAAAATCGTGGAAAGTTGTTTCCACATTTTTGTAAAAGTCTTGATTTGTTTGTAAAGGCAGAATCCAGACACCCAGAGACTGTATACTGTAGATAAAATGTACATCTTGTCACAGTGAGGTAAGCATTTGGTTTATAATCTGCATTTTTCAGCCACAGCTTGTGATTTCAGCTGTCACCATGAACCCCGAGTGTTTTGTTCCAGTCCAGATCAACACATGATAGCAACATTTTGTTTTAAGGCACCGCGTCAAATTCTAGCAACTGGAAATCAACAGGCTGTTTTCAGGGTGCACCATGGCTGATTAACAAAAAGAACCCATCAGTACATAATCGGAAGAAGTGAGGAACAAATAGACTCCAAGAGATCAGACACAGAGTTTTACTGGCTGGACAGCTCAGAGAAGAGACAGGATAAAAGATGGATTCTGAATTAGCCTTTGTTGTGGGTGTAAAAAAAAAACAAAAAAGTATAACTCTACCAAAGGTCATTCGACTTTGAAACAAAGGAAAGCGCTCAGATTTTAGTTTGGGATGTGTAAACCACATCAACAGCAGTGCTAAACCTCTTTAACTCACAATTTTTAAACCCAAAATACATTTGAAAGTAAGAAAAATTAAAACTCCAGAATTCCTAATTCTCAGACTCCTAAATACATTCAGCTGAAGCTGTTTATTTTAATAATTATTTTCAAACACATTTATAATGAAATAATTGATTTACCAGGAAAAATATGATCAATCCTCCTGCTACATTAGGAGCTGTGTTATGCACGGCTTTGTTTTTGGTTTTAACAATGCTTTTGGGTAACAGATTTTATACTGTTGAAAAGTATAGGCGGCACATTTGGAAGGAAAATGCAGATGTCTATCAGGATCCATTCTCACAGGTGCTGCTTATCAGGCGTCTTATCAGCAGCTTCAGGAGCAGAAGCTCTAAACAAAAGACTTTAGCAAAATAATAATATGCTCATTGGCAGTTTTTCACAGGCACAACCAGCAAACTAAACTCCCACAAATACATTTTTTCTTTCATTATTACAAATGCAGCTCCATTTAAAGGCTAAATAAATAAGCTTTCTGGTGCTGAAAAGATTTAATGAAATGTACAGTTGTGCTCATACGTATTCATACTCTTTCATTAAAGAAAAAAACTGAATTTCCAACAGTTACTAAATAACTGGAGACTTAAAAAAGGAACAATAATTAAAAATTTGCAAAAATTTAATTTAGTGATATAAAACACTGGTTTTTAATTTGAGTTGAAGAAAGAAAAACAAATTGGTCCTGGATAAACTGAGCACCTTTCTGTTGAACAGTGGGACAAAATACCTGTCAACAGGTGCAGAAGTCTGACTGAGAGGAACAGAAAACACCTGACTGGAGCAGAAACATTAAAGGATTGTTCAACTTAATATTAGTTTATGAGTGATGTAATATGTAATAAATTATCTTATTTGTGTGCTTTTTAAAAAAAAAAAAATTCTATTGAACCAGAATTTTTTTTAAGTAAAAATTTTCATAAATTTTTTTACTTTCGTCAATTTCAGCTTATTTTCCAAGCAGCTTTTTCCCCCCTTTCTTTAATGAAAGGGTATGAATAAATATGAGCACAACTGTAAATGTATTTTTATGAATATGAACCAGATTGTTGCTATTATTAAAGTTGTAGTGGGCTGATTTTTGTTTTTATGCATATTTTTCGGTGGTAAAAAAAAAAAGTTAATAAAATTTTTTTTTACGTTTTTAAAAATACATCTACAATAGTTTGGTTGTTTCTCCATTTACAAACTGTGCTAAAACTATCAACTATTGTGAAAAGTTCAAGTTTCAAGTTCAAGTATATTTTTATACCACATTTCTTCAGCACCAGCTGCCCAAAGTGCTGAACAATAAAACAAACACTCCACAATTTCAAATTAAACACTGAACATTAAAAAACTAAATCAAATCTGGACAAAAAACAAAAATCTAAAATAAAAGTTAAAAAAAAGAAAATACACAAGAAAAAGCTCAGTTTGAAAAGAGTTGAGCAGGAAAAGTTGTAATGTTTACAAATATTGGCATTGCATTGTGGGAGGAAGATGAGTGACACCGCCTCCATTTTGGCGCTGCTCTCCGCTTCCATTGTGTGAAGATAGTAAATATCCGACTCTCCCAGACAACCACAACAACCTCACGCTGCGGAAAAAACCCTGAATATCACCTTCTGTAAGTGAACAAATCCACACTTTTTACATCTCAGAGTGTTGTTTACCGTTTAGAGATAAAAATGGGTCAGATTAAGTTGTTTTAGAGCTGAAATAGCGTGTTTTAGACGTTGTGGTGAGAAGAAAAAGCCTCGACGCTCCGGCTGAAAGAAACAGCAGCTCAGTTCTTCCTCTGCAGAGATATCTGCTCCACTTTCAGTGATTTCAACCCCGCTTTTCTGCTTTAAAACGGCTTCGCTTCACACACATACGCCCGTAGTTTGATAGCTATGTTTATCAACTATAATTTATAAATAATTTGGTGTGTGTATGTTTTGAGGTTTTAAAGTAAAATGTCAAACTTTACGTGCTGCTCCGTTTGTCTCTACATTGTTAGGTAGGTTCATTTCAGTCAGCGGCCATAATCTTGCGGTATAAGGCGGGGTTAGGACAGCTGGTCCCGCCCTAAAACCCTCTAGCGGTAAACCTGATTGGGTAAAAAAATTTGTGAAGGCTGTAGCTGATTGGGTTACGTCAGAGCGCCAGTAAGTTTAGCGCTGTGATTGGTGGACTGGGCAGCTCCCGTGTCGTAATTGGCTTGGCTTATTGTGTTTGTGCAGCTGCCAATTCCGGAGGGAAAGTTTTCCCACGACACCTAGGAAAGAAAAAACTTAATAAAAATAATGAAAACCATTAAAATAAAACAGATATTACAGATAGTTATAGCTGTCTATATCTTGTCTTAGTAAATCCTGCTTTAAGCACAAATGAACTTGTGGTAGACTAAACAAGCCTGGAGCTACCTTTAATTTATATATATACCAACAAAATAAAATAAAATATGTCCAGCAATGAGCTGAAGTATATGTAAACATACGATATATAGAGGAAACAAAAAGTTTGTTTTATTTTAACTAGTTTTAAAGTCAGTATCTGCTATGAGCAACTTTATTCTTCCCACAGTCTGAACCTACTTAGACAAGCTTTCTTGACATTTCTTAAAATAGTCTTCAGGAAAAGTTCTTAAGACTTTTTGAAAGACATTTCAAAGCTTTTCTTAGGATGTCAGCTGCCTTTAGCTCTGCTCTTTGTCCTGAAGATCCCACACTGCCACATAAATGTTAAGTTCTGGACCCACTCGTGCATTTTTTACACGATAAATTTTCTTTTCTTTCTTTTAAGAAAAACTGTCAAGTCTAACAAAACAGGAAACTTAATTAGTCAACAGATTAAATGACCCAGTGAAAGTTTTAAAACATTATAATACTTTTGTCCACCCCTTTTTCTGTCATTTATTATGTTTTATTGCTTATAAGTTAAGTAAAAATTAAAGCAGTGAATGTGTGTGATGATTTTTATTATGAGATTAATCTCCACGTTTTCCACTTTGGGGATGTAATAATATTCTATTACATCTCATGAACGGTATGAACATTGGTTTGATTAAATGCTCCCCTCAGGTGATACTTTGTCGTAATGGCTCGTACCAAGCAGACAGCTCGTAAGTCCACTGGAGGAAAGGCTCCTCGTAAGCAGCTGGCTACCAAGGCTGCCCGCAAGAGCGCCCCTTCCACCGGTGGCGTCAAGAAGCCCCATCGTTACAGGTACAGCTCTTTTGGGTTCTCTTACCTAAACATGTGAGACAAAATTTTGAGTTCCTTGAAATGAAGGTGGAAAAGTCTGCAATAAAGAGGGAGTCTGGGATAAAGTGAAAAGTTTCAATGTCTATAAATCAACAAGAAAGTACTTGTGACAAACGTCACAGACAACATGATTAATTCTCCTTCGAGGTGAGTTAAAGTTGGGCTTAAGAATGATTGTAAAAGATAGATTAGCCACAATGTTATCAGCTCTGCACTCAAATGAGATGAGGTTTCTAACACTCCTGCATGAACAATATCTTGAATATTTTATGTCACCAGCTGATGTTCACATTTGCAAAATGACTTAATCTATGATGCATGTTTGCTTTTTAATATCCAAATGAAAGCCATAGATATACATACAGGAAAATAAAGATTAGAGCAGTATGTATTCAACCAGTGGTTATTAGGCTGCTGTTTGAAGCGTTTAGTTCAACATTTTTTTTTTGTTCAAACTTTTTTTATTGAAAAATTAGTTAGACATAATATTGAAAATACAATCCAGTCATCTTTTTTAATCTATAACTCCCCGGAAAAAACTCACCCTGTTGCACCATAAAAAAAAATCCAAAAACAACAATGTAGAGATTAAGTTACTCATGTAAGATAAGTGAGGGAGCATTTAGTTCAACATTTGATCCATTTCCATGTTTATGTTTGTAAAAGCAAACAGCTGGGACTGACTGAAAACACATGAATGTAACGCACCCTCACATAGCTGTTCATTCAGCCAGAAGGCCGACCTGCTCCGCTGCCATTTGTAAGAACTTCAGGCCGATGCTGGTTTACACCGTTTACTTATCGACCTCCTTTCTGGGACCCTGACACATCAGTTTTCTTTGTGCGTTTGTGGCTCAAACAGTTCCTTTAACCAGTAGATGTAGTTAGACATAAAAAGCTTTTGTTAAGCAAACCTCAACGTATCAGAAACAAACAACGAGCTGCTCTCAGAGTGAGATAAAATGTACCAGAAATGTAGAAGCAAATGTTGCTAAAGAGAGCAACAACAGTTTGGGTCAGACTGAAACTAAACTTACATTAGTTTTACCTAAATCTTCATGTAGTGAACAAAAAGAAAGACCACAAGAAATGATGAAAAACACATTGATAAAACAGGAAATTAGTTTAATCACCTGAAAAGATTTTATCCCCTGCAACAAAGCAGAAAGTAATCAGGGGCATTTTGCATGTTCTGTTTGGATCTGTATGTATGTATCTGTATGGATACACAGGGTTCCTCCCACCATTCAAAGACTTGCATGTTAGGTTCATTTGTATCCGTAAAATCTCCGTAGGAGTGTGCGTGAGTGGTTGGGCACATTCTCATCAGCCTTTCTGATTGAATCCGAGTCCATTTGCGGAGATGTAAATGCTCCAAACAAATTCTGACTCTGATCAAAGAAGCAGACTCGGTCCGCCTACAAACGCAGGTCTCGGCTCGTTTCAAGCGGACAAAATACAGGCAGCAGACTATGAAAAAAGAAGTCACTTCCTGCATTTGGCATAGCATTGCATTTTGGGTAAATACATAGCGATGGCGTAAAGAGTCCTCTGCCTCGTCTGTTGTTCATACTGTGTCCGTTGTTGCAGTGTATTTCTGCAGTATACTTGCATAAGACACAACAAAAAACTCAAAACAGCGATAGTTTCGTCTCCATGTTTAACTCGCGACATTGTTTTCTTCTTCACGCGGGTCTTGTCTTCTCTTTTGCTAAATACCAGTGCAGCGCCACTTTTGGTGGGAATGGGGATATATTATTGTAAAGGTTTGGCGCATTTGACCAAAGTGCAGCGTGAACACGACCTGGGTCTGAATGGATACACCCCCCTA
The DNA here is from genome assembly GCF_933228915.1 of Telmatherina bonti. Taxonomy (NCBI): domain Eukaryota; kingdom Metazoa; phylum Chordata; class Actinopteri; order Atheriniformes; family Telmatherinidae; genus Telmatherina; species Telmatherina bonti. Next base: position 32,641,908 of record NC_136628.1, on the reverse strand, counting down.
AAACTGAGCCGGGTCCCTAATTGGACCAAGTCTAGCGGACTATCCTGATGTGAATGCACCCGTTGTTTCTACGTTGACCCTGCTGTGGACTGGTGACCTGTCCAGGGTTTACTCTGCCTCTCACCTGTTCATACCCGAGATGGGCTTCAGCTCCCCGGAAACCCTGAATTAGAATAGAAAACGAATATATTAGTTCGATTCAATTCAACTTTATTTATATAGCATCAAATCACAGCAATGTCATCTCAAGACGCTTTACAGAAAGGAAAAATAACATAATGAAAGCCAGTTCGTAATCGCCTGTATAAGGAAACCAACAGATTGAGTTGGAGGCTCCAACTCAATCCCCCGTTCTGAGCAAGCACACTGGTGACAGTGAGAAGGAAAAAACTCAGTTTTAACAGGAAGGAAACCTCCGGCAGAACCCGGCTCAGGACAGGCAGCCATCTGCCTCTGCTGTGTGGGGGGAAGAGGACAGAAAGACAACAGACAACAGGAACTGCTACTCCTGGCAGTAATTTGTCGTTCTGGTCATTATAATCATCGTTTAATACTCTGGAATAAACTATTATTAAACTCTATTATCATGATCAATGAATCTATAAAACTTCCCATTTTGTTTTCACCATATTTCAGAACCCACTGACTGGGGAAAAACAGTACTGTTGTCACACTAATTCACTTTCTTTAAGTAGTTTTCTAACCCTTTCCACTGTTTCCAGTAACGGCTCTTCTGCTGGGACAAATTGGCCAGATGTGACGGCTCATTAAGCTGCGCCAAGTTCTCCCTTACCCTCGCCAACGATGAGATTTTCATATCTATAAGAAAATGGATTCTGTGTTAGTTCTAGCAGCTCCATCACAATGAAACGCCATACCGAACCGGGACTTGGTTGTCTGTTTCAGGCCCGGTACCGTGGCCCTGAGAGAGATCCGTCGGTATCAGAAGTCCACCGAGTTGCTGATCCGTAAGCTGCCCTTCCAGCGTCTCGTGAGAGAGATTGCTCAGGACTTCAAGACCGACCTGCGTTTCCAGAGTGCTGCCATCGGAGCTCTGCAGGTGTGTTTGCACTCGACCTTAACGAAGCAGCGTCCGTGTTGCTTTTATCAGCACGGTTCTTCTGACACATGTGTCCTGTTTGTCCATACAGGAGGCCAGCGAGGCCTATCTGGTGGGTCTGTTCGAGGACACCAACCTGTGTGCCATCCATGCCAAGCGTGTCACCATCATGCCCAAAGACATCCAGCTGGCACGCCGCATCCGTGGAGAGCGCGCTTAGATGCACGCCCTCCTGGTGTCTCACTTTTTCTTCACCCGTCCCTCCCTCCCCCTCCCTGCCTCATCTTCCCCCTCCCTCTCACCTCCACCTGCCCCTTCACCCTCCCTCCCCAGCCTGCCCAGCTTCTTCTCAGTAGACATCAGTGTAATCCTGATTATAAACAGATAGAAATATGTTTCAAGTTTGGTCTCTCATAGTTTTTTTTTTTTTTTGTCTTCATCAGATGTTTTTAGGGTACCTTTTTCGTGCATGTAAAGGTTTTGCAGATCAGATGCACATGTGCACACATACCCGAACGTGTGTCGCTGGGTTTGAGTGCTGTTTCAGAACGCGAAGCCCTCCAAAGAGCTCATCTGTGCGTATTTAGTGTCAGCCGATGCAGTTTGTAGGGTAAACAGAGCCGAAGCCAGATGGACATGACCGAGGGGCTAGTCTGCTTAAGGGGAGCTGCAACTTCCACAGCAGGGTGCTATTGAAACTAGTCCTTAGGCCTGTGGTCCCCTCTGAACACCCTCCTCCCCTCCCACCCAGTCCGTCCCCTTGCACCCCAGTTTCTCCACCTGTAATCTGCTTTGGGAGGGGATGGACCGCTGCTCTGTTGGTGTGGACATGTGGACATGATCTTCTAAAACCAGTTGTTCTCAACAATCTCTCGGTTGCTTAAAAATATTGATTCATGTTGTGGATATGGTGTCTATTTTTTTTTTTTACACATATGGTTTGTGGAGGAGCTTCTATACCTTTACCACTTCCCAAATGATTAAGATAAAAGAAGTTTTCTGCACGGTTATCAGGCGTTTCTTCTACAGCGATCTGGTTTGCAACAGAAACTCGGGAAGGGCTCATGTGTTTTCCAATGACGGCCACACGGGGGCGCTATCTCTTCGGCTCAGTTCAGTTCATCATGCTTCGTTTGCTCTCTGTCACCACCGATAAACATGAGATTTATCACAACGGTATAAATTGACACGATGGAAGTTGACCTCTGCATGATAAGTCATATAAACTGTCCCTTTCTCAAAATTTGTGATACAGAATATAATGTCATATTTGTTTTCTTTTATATTTTTCTTATTCCTTGAGATTTTCAGACGTATAAATAAGCTGATCTTTGTATTTTCCAAATTTCTCATATTATGGTGGTAATAAATAGGTGTTAAAAGAAACTGAGTCTGGTTTGACTGGTTTTTGCCTTAAATTAAGGTGTTTGCTTTCCAAAGGTAAAGCTGGATATGAGTATCTGTGTGGTTCGACAAGACAGTGAAGCCCACCAGCCACTTGAGGGAGATGATAACCAAGGAAGAAGCAGGATTTCTACTGAAATCCTCCCGTTTTCACCAAAACTTTGACATAAATTCTCTAAAATAATTACAGACACTGAGAAAAAGTGTATTCAGTTTTACACACAGAGGTCATTACAGATCCGATAGGTCAAATTCTATCAGAATTTATAAAGAGCTTTTCATATATATACATATATATATATATATATATATATACATATATATATATATATATATATATATATTAGATATATACATGTACACATACACACTTATTTTGTTGGGTACACCTGATAATTTGTTCAATACATCTAATCCACCAATCACATGGCAGCAAGTGTAGACATGATGACGACGTCTTGCTGAAGAGGTGTCAGCATCAGGATGAAGAAGAACTCTGGTTGTTGGTTTTGGCTGGGTTTTCATACTAAAACATCTGTATGGTTTCCAGTGGAAAAAGAGAAAATATCCAGTGAGCACCAGCTGTCTGGACCAGTAGTGTCTTTTTGAGGTCAGGTGGAGAGTGGGTAGACTGGTTTGAGATGATGAAAAGACAACACAAACTCTAATCAGCACTGGTACCAATGGAGGTTTGCAGAACATCATCTCTGAACACACAACACGTCCAGCCTGGAAACAGATGGACTCCAGCCGCAGAAGACCACACCAGGTGCATCTCCTGCCAGTAAGAACAGGAAACTGAGGCTACAATTCACACAGACTCACCAGAACTGGACAATAGAAGATGGAGAAACGTTGCTGGTCTGATGAGTCTCCATTTCATCTGAAAAGTTCAGGTGAAAGGATCAGAATTAAATGGAAACAACATGAAAACATGGACTTTAGCTGTATGATATTGGAATAAAAAGATGACTTGAATAGTAAGTTCTGCTGCACTCTTGCCGTCTTAACAGTTCACCTACACTGATCTAAACTCTTTATCTTTTATTGCTTGCTTTTATTCCTCCAGGTCCTGGGTAAATGTTTTGTTCTATCACGTGCAAACATGAGACGTGTTTGAACATAAATGTTTGTTTATTGTCACTGTTTTGGTTCCCTGCACCAACACACCAGCTTCAAATCAAATCCACTGAGGATCAACAGCTTGTCAAGTTCTGGACAATGAACCATTTCTTTCATTTAAATCAGATGTATTTCAGTTCAAATCATCTCCCAACTAGTTTGTTAAACATGACAATAAGTTCACAGCAGAGCAGCTATGGAAAGTGGTGGAACAGGAGATTCTGTACATGGATGTGCAGCAGACATATGAATGGTTCATCAGGTCAATGTGGAGCAAACCCTCTGAGGAATATTTCCAACACCTTGTTGAATCTGTGACGCCAAGAATGTAAGCTGGTCCGAAGGAAAAATGGGGCCTACTAGTAGGCAGTGGTGTAGTCCAGGGTATACGCGGGTATACGGAGTATATCCACTCAGTCAGAATGGAGTATGTCCACTTCTAAACCCTGTGATGCTGCTTTTACAGTTACAAACATCCCTACACATGTACCTATGTCGCCCGGCAGCTCAGACAAGGTTACCAGTATGCTACACTGGTGCAGTTAGCCATCAGTTGTGTTAAATTCAGCCTGAACATAGACATAATACAGATATATATGTCTATGAGCCTGTCTCTCTCCAGTCTGTGTGAGAGTACTGGTTTAGTTATTCCATAACTCTTCCTCCCTGAAACCAAAGAGCAGAAATGATGTAATGATGAGCAGATATGCTGATGGATTTATGTCCTACATGTCACCGTTTCTGAAACTATGTTTTCTGGGTTACTTTTATTCTGTTTTTGTTTTTTTTTTGTTTTTTTTTTTTAATAAAGGGCAAAATATTTAGAGTATACCCACTTCTTGAGGGACCACTACCACTGCTAGCAGGTGAACCTCTCAACCTGCTAGTTTATAGCAGTGGCTGGTAAGCGTGCAATGCACATCATCAGCTGTGCTGTAGTCCAGTCCAGCCCTTGAAAGCCACTATTCTGCAGCTTTTAGATGCAACCCTTCTCCAACACACCTGAATCAAATGAAAGGCTCGTTACCAGGCCTCTGCAGAGCTGGATGACATGCTGACCAAGGAATTCAGCCTTTTGGTTCAGACATGATGGAGAAGATCTAAAAGTTGCAGGATGGTAGATCTTAAGGACCGGACCTTGGCACTCCTGGTACATCATTTTATATTTAGTTATATAACATTCTGAAACAATGGTTTTGTTATATTAAATTTGTTTTGCCTGCATTTTATTGCATCCTGTACAGTGATTTTCATCATGACCAGAGTCATAATGACCTCAGTTTGGTTTAAAATCTCAAAATAATATTGTGATTTGTTCAAACGCAACTTTGTAACCTTAAGCTTTGTTTGCATGTTCTTTTTAGACTAAATGTTCTAATGTTTTCTGTTTGTGAATAATATTTTTCACTGTAGAATGATGAACTCCACGTAGTCTGGATGAAGGACGGAGGAACGTTTTGGGAAAGACAGAAGTGTTAACAGGTACAAGACCCTTAGAGAAAGTGTGAAGAATCAAAAAGGATGAAAAAAAAAGTTGATTTCTTTACATGGTACTGAGTGGACACAAAAAATGTGTAAAATTAAAGTGAACATTTTGGTCATGATAACATCAACACTGATGATCCATAGTATGGAAATGACTTCATAACCCTTTAGATTGGAGGGCAGTAACAGTTTATTCTCTGAGATAATTGATGATTATCTCTTAACATCCTCAAATCAATAATTTTTTATCAATAGAGTGCATTTAAAAAAACAGCGTCATGACCAGAGTGTACATTAAAAAAAAAAAATTAAATAAAAAACAAACACTTAAATAAATAAAACCTTAAAGAGAAATGTCTCAATGAAAGCAATATAACAAATGAAAACGGAAAAACAAAACTACACCTGTGACCCTCTTAAAGATTTAAAATCCCAAAAAAAGTGTTTTAAGATGAGACTTTAAAACAGAGTGGTAAGTCCTGCTGAACAACCAGGGGCAGCTGGTTCCATCATGGGGACAACAATACCAGTACCATGGTCTCCATCAGTTCTGGAACAACAAACAGTAAGTGTGTGTGTGTGTGTGTGTGTGTGTGTGTGTGTGAAAACTTCGTGGTCTAGAAGGTACATATGGTTAAAAGAGGATAAACCATGTAGGTATGTGTTTATATATGTGTTTAGTGCTGAGCTGCTATTGTATTAATAATTATAATAAAAACCTACTAAAACATTAACATCAAGGGAAATGATTGTGGGGCAGGATGACTGTTTCATGAGGTTAACAACTTTCCTTTGCTGAAAACTGTTGACTTCTTGAAATTGTCATTCCATGATGTTAACATGTGATAAGTTTCAGTTTTATTTGTAGAGTCATTCATTCATTCATTTTCCGAACCGCTTATTCCAATTCAGGGTCGCAGGGAAGCTGGAGCCTATCCCAGCCGGCTTTGGGCGACAGGCAGGGTACACCCTGGACAGCTCGCCAGTCCATCGCAGGGCTATTTGTAGAGTACCAAGTCATAACGGTCGTCTCAGTGCATTTTATAGACCAAACCAACTCAAGCCTGTCTGATAAGATAGACAATATGGTGAGAATGATGGGTACAGTTGGGTGTCATCTGCATAGCGGTGATACAAGATGCCTTATGAGTAGACAGTCATATCCAAGGAAATAATGTACGGTTTGAAAAGCAAGAAACAAGTCCCAGAACTGAGCCCTGCAGTATCCCAGTTCAGATCTGAGGACAAGATCCTGTGGTTTAATGTGTCCTAGTCTATGAAGAGTTCAACCAGACTTGCTACGTTTAGGTTTAATCCCGAATAAAAGTCAACTCTGCTTTAAAGTGATGAAAAATGACCATGTAAACACTTAATTCCTAATGCAAATATCTATTCGCTCAAACTGAATCAGATATCATTGTTTTAATATACTGGGTCCACTTACACCAGAAATCGACAAATTTGTCTTCCTGAAGTCTTAAAGACATAAGTCTATCCATCACATATACTTGATAGGTAGTATCGTACCAGTCATCAGTCTTTGGTGTATCAGTGTGCTGATAGCTTTTCCTAGCTGACAATAAGAGATTCTAAACAGATGTCTGTCAGCAGCTGTAGCAAAACGTGGAAAATCCAGACCCAAGTATACATGTGAGAAATCAAAGGGAACATTGGTTTGAAAAATATTTTGCAAGCATCTACCAATCTCTTGCCAAAAAGGTATGATCTTGGAACAAGTCCAAAATATGATAGTGATTAACCTCTGTATTACCACAAAGTCTCCAACAACTGGATCCTGTATTTTGGGGAACTTTCTGTGCCGGAGTAATAAAAAATCTTGTTTTTCCATCCAAATTCTCTCCAATTGGTTGAATAAGTTGTTTTCCTTTGGGAATTGTTGTGTAGAATACAATGTTTCTTCTATTTCAGTGCCTATTTCTTTGTCCCATCTCTTTTTAATGTAAAAGGTGTCAGTAGATTTACTTTCCTCAAGTCCTTGGTATATCCTTGTTATAACCTTTTGGGTTGAATAAGTTTTATAGGCCATTTGAAATATATTTAAATCTTTACTGTCCTTATTTCATATACTTACTTTCTGGATTTTATTGTATCTATTTCTCATTTGCAGTTACCTGTAGAAATCATGGTTATTCAGACCGTACTCCTCTTTAAGAGTTTGAAAATCTGCCAGCTGTCCTTTATGTTCAAATGTGTAATAAGAAGTGAGGCCCTTTTCTACCAATTCTTTAAATCTCTTATCATGGCAATTAGGTAAAAATTCACTATCATAGGCACACCATCAAATTGTCAAATTGTTATGTGTACAAACTTTACTCCAGATTTTAAAAGTTAAGTTTTTACAGGGATTATTATTATTAAATGAGCTTGTAGATTTTTATCTGCTATTGTTGTCTGCATTGGAAGATCTTTAGTGGTGTGCTCCTCTGTGTCCTTCCACCTAGCTGCAAAAGTCGCATCACACAGACATATCAAGGGCCTTAACTGAGCAGCGAAATAGTCTCATAAACAAGGTAAGGACAAGCCACCGTTATCATTTAAAAGCTGTAATGTATTCTATTTTATTCTTGGTGTTGTTCCTTGCCATGTAAGGCGGGAGATCATTTTGTCCCATTCCAGAAATTGTTGTTTTGTGATTTTAATGGGGAGTGTTTGAAAAAGACAAAGCAAGCGTGGTAAAATACTTATTTTGACTGATTCAATTCTGTTAATTAGTCCCAGAGATGTTATAAGACCCCATCTTGAAAGATCAGATTTAATTTCTATATTTATCGGGCCATAATTCCTTTCAAATAACTTATCGGTATCTCTACAGAAAATCCCTCCAAGATACTTTAAAGAAATACTTTAAAGGTACTTTAAAGTTATTTGTTTTGCAACGGTTCAAAGTTAAAGGTCATCACTTGGGTTTTTGTATGTTCAACTTATAACCCGACAATGGTCTGAAATTTAGTGTAGACATTAGCTGAGGTAAAGATTCTTCAGATTGACCTAAATAAATTAAAATATCATCTGCAAAAAGAGATATTTTTGGTCATCTCCTAACATGTGTTTCCCTCTGGTATGGTTGTGTTGTCTAATGGATTGTGCAATAGACTCTGTAGGAGACATAGATGAGGAGGAGGTTCATGGTGCAATATAGTGTGTGTGTGGCAGAGGTGGTGGTTTGTGTGTGATTGGGCGTGTGCATGCACAGAGGTGTATAAAGGCGCATACTTACCTGGGAAACAGATGAGAGAGCAAGGGTGGGGCAGTCGCCATAATTTTGTTTACCGCTATCCACACATTCATACATCATATCAGTCTGTTTATCTCCCTGGTTAAAACAATCCATTCAGCAATCTTGGTTGCGCTGTTATAGCTAGGAAACACAATAAAGGTATTAAACGCATCCCTGGATCTCAGCGTATCTGTCAAGAGAACTTCCTCACGCATCACAAATAAGCGAACCAGAGAACCCGACCCAAACTCTCAGCGGCAAAGGTGGTTTGGAAGCTGCAATAGACTCTATAAACAACACAAATAGGGCCGGGGAGAGCAGGCTATAGATGTATTCTTATCAATTAACTTAATAGGAAACGTAACTCCATTTAGTTAGATTCTTTCATAGTACCTCCATCTCTCTCTCCTTTTACTTAAATCTTTAAGACGTGAAGTCACCGAAAGGGGGACTTTGAGAGCAGATGGTGTGACATGTCAATTTTTGAGACGTCATCTAAACTGTCTGTAAAATCTGTTTAATTAGTTCTGCTTCACTTTTATCAGAGTTGGCTTTGCAGAGATAATGTTCATATTATGGATTAGGATTTAGGTTTGGAGCTACAGCTTCATTTTTCCAAACAGATCCTCACATTCATCCAAAATGTTTTGTTTTTTTCCGGCAAGCCTGAAACTATTTTCATTTCTGCTATGTGCCGCTTTCATTTATTCTGCACTAATTCAATTCAACTTTATTTGTATAGCTCCACTTCACAATAATGTTGTCACAGGGCACTTTACATACACGAATCAACATACACATCATGTCGAGCCAATTCATACAAAGCCTATAATGGAAACCAACTGATTGCATCGAGTCATGACTTCGATCCAATCCCCCATCCTGAGTTGCCCGCGGCGACAGTGGGAAGGAAAAAACTCCCCTTTAACAGGAAGAAAACCTCCGGCAGAACCCGGCTCAGGGAGGGCAACCAGTAAGACATATACTGTTAATTTCACATCATAAAAAAGAAAAATCACTTGATTACATGATTCCAGAAGTATTCATAAATACCTTGTAGTTGTGGAGATAAACTAAATTAACTGGCTGTGCTATTTTTCAGTAAAGACCTATAAAAAATAGACACATGAGTCAAAGGAAAAAGGAGCACATAAGTTGGAAAATGGCTTATCTTACCCTCCTCCCCACCTGAAGTTATTTGTAGCTTTTTATTTTTAGCATTTGAACTTTTGTCCATTACTTTTATCTTTTCAGGTTGTTGTGGTTTTGGAGGCCACTGAACTGCTAATCCAGTCCAGACTTTTGCCAACTCCTCTGAACTCCATGTCTCCAAGTATCCCAGGTGATTTTTAAGTCACTAATTTAATTCAATGAATTTTCCATTTACATGCATTTTAAAAGCAAACCTAACACACACAAACACATCCAAACATACAGAAAAACAGGTCATTGCCATGTTTGTTTTAGCTGTAAAAGCATCTTTCATTTTGTTGGCTGAAGCTTTCCTTTTCACACTGCACCCCCCCCCCCCCCCCCCCCCCCCCCCTCCCTCAGCATTCACCTTCCTCAAGGTCTGCTCAGTGTCTCTCCATCCCCCATCACATCTGCTCCTCCCTGGGATTACAGTGCAAATGTTTGTAACACACAGTGCTGAGGGGGGGAGATTACAAGTGCACTGCACCCTCCGAGAGAGGTTAACCAATCAGGACACGCAGAAGCAGGGATTAACCAATCGCTCCACAGAGAGGGAGGGCAGAGGGATTAAACATAGCACAGAGTGGGATTAGGTTAGCGTTGAAGGCAGAAAAGTGCTTCAAAATGTCCGTCACTAAACGTTTACTTCTCTCATTGCAGTGGATGTTTTTAATGGTTTAGGACAGCCGTCTGATTTAATTTACACAACAAAAAATTTGTTTTTACCTTTTTTTTTTTTTTTAATCAGAAATGTACCAGCAATGCAGCCTTTTCCAGCATTTAATATTAATTTAGTTGAGAAGAAGAATTGCAAATTTAAATGATTCTTAAACATGTAAAAGCCTTAAATGAAGTTTATTAATTGTTAAATAAAAAGCAAAGTATATGGACTGAAAAAAAAAACACTTGTTCTGGATGAGCTTAATGTTTTAAGTTTATGAAAATGAATCCATATTGTCCATTTCTCTACCATAAACCAAAACTCGCTGCAAACACATTGCAGGCTTTTGTGTAAACTCTTTGCACACGTTTGATGTCATAGCTAAGTTTACGTGGCAAAGTAATCAGGTCATGTAGGGATTACCAAGTAGTCAGAAGAGCTGTGGAGAATGGCGGAGGGGGGCGGGGGGGAAGAAGCAGAGCAGATACACATCTGAACACTGGAAACACAATTTATTATTTAAAACAAATGCAGTAAAAATACTTAATGTAAATACTTTACTCAGTGATTCTTATGTTTTTAGGACAGAAGAAGACGGATGCGTCTCACAAGGAGCCAAAAAAACAGGAAAAAAGAAAGAGAGGAAATCAGGGAAAGATGCGGAGATGAAAAGGCAGAATGAGGATGGAGACAAAGATAGGAAGGAAAACAAGGAGAGAACCAGGGATGGAAGAGGTAGAAGAGGCTGAGGTGGGTGAGACACAGAGGGGGACAGGGCAATAATCCGAACTAATTCACTTAGGGCATTGCTGAAGGGAGGCTAAGAGGATTGGGACACTCCCAGAATCAGATCAGCTAAAATACCCAAGATGGACCAAAGAGAGCCATGCAGGCCATATAACAGACATGACAGGTCCAGACCGGACTGCAAGCAGCGTCACTTTACATCCGCACTTCATTGGGGCACTGACCTCCTTGTGCTGGACCACACAAATCCCCAACAAGCAAAAAGAAAATCCAAACTATGATTCATCTCAATGACCATCAGCCCACAAACATGTAAAGAATAAATCACTTTAATATGTCACACAGCTAAAACAGAACATCTTTTTTTTATTCTAACAGATCAGGGAGGTAACACTAAAGGCAAACACTGTAATACATAACACAAATGCTTCAAAAAATCTAAATGAAATCAAATGATAAACCTAAATGTAGCTTATAATAATAATAATAAGAATAAGAATAATAAATAGTTTAGAATAATGTAACCCTGAAGGAGGATAACACCTAAAGCTTCTTCATGTCGGAGCAGCTCTCCTTCCCCTCTATGACAATGCAAGTTTAAAACAAAATTAAGAACTTTAAAGTGTGTCTGCGCGTAAATGTGTGTGTGTGATGGGCTCAGTGATTTTCCATAAACAGTTCTTCCCTACAGACTTCACAAAGGCGTTAGTTCTCTGACTTAACGTAGCATGAGGACAAGTGTTTTGCAGTCAGGCAGTGTAGATGACAGCTTCTGGTCCACTCCAAATAAATACCTTTCTACAGAGGTCACTCTCAATCAAACAAACAAACAAACAAACAAACATCTTACAAACATGAAACTGAGAATCAGTGGTAACAGGTCCTCTGGCAAACTGCTTCACTCTATCTCATGTTGGGTTGGTTGACACATGTGACATGTTGACACACACATGAACACATTTCTGTCGCTCACTAGAGGACCTGGAATTTCCAGGAGTTTTGGTCCTTGTGGTCCAGGCAGTCCATTGTGGTGAAGCCCAGTTTCCAGGCCTGCTGGTCCTTGTAGTCCAGGCAGTCAACGGAGGTGAAGCCCAGGGAGGAGGCGGTGCTGTAGCCCTGCGAAGACAGCGATGCTGGGGACTGGCTCAGTGAGCCCCCCATGGAGGGCACAGTGATGGGGCTAAGAGCACCGCCGGTGCCTGACAGCTGCGAGTGCATGGGGGACAGGTAGGCACTGCAGTCCAGGCCGGTGAAGTAGGATGTGGTGCTGGCGTAGCCCTGGGTGTAGGCTGATGGCTGCCCGTAGCTCATCGGGTAAGGTGACGGTCGCTGCATGCAGGGCGCCGAGGAGGAGGCCAGGGGGTCGGGGAGGGGGGAGATGGCCGGGCTCCAGATGGACACAGCAGTGTTTCCAGTGCTGGAGCTCGGAGCTAGACTGGGGCCGGACTGGGCTGAAGATGGGCTGTAAGAGCCTGCTGGGTTGGGGACTGGATCAGGGGCGCTGGGTTCTTGCACCGGCGAGGCCTTCTTCTTGGGGGGGCGAGGCTTGGACTGGCCGCTGCTCTGCTGCTGCTGCTGGCGGCATTTGGCACGGCGGTTTTTAAACCACACCTGAAGATGCAAAAGAAAAGAGACGTTAGCAAGCAACTGATGCAACGTTTCCTCCTTCAGATCAACTTCCGACCAACCAACACAGACTAGACTGAGTGTCCTCCATCTATGCTGGCCTCCTCCGGCTGTACCTGCACACGTGACTCAGGCAAGTTGATCTTGAGGGCCACCTCTTCCCTCATGAAGATGTCTGGGTAGCGGGTCTTGGAGAACAGAGCTTCCAGGATGTCCAGCTGTGTCCGGGTGAAGGTGGTGCGTTCTCTGCGCTGCTTTCGGGGAGTGGCTGCCAACCCAGGAGACACAGACATTATCAGGATGGCAGCGACAGAGAGGTGACATGAATTATAGTTATAGTTTCTTTTTCTTTTCTTTTCTAAAGAAACAGGACGGATGCAGAAGATTTGGAGTCATATAATAACAAAGAGCAGTTCATCCTGATGCTTTATTGCCACATAGGCACAGAATATTGAATAATAAATTAAATTGCATTTCATTCATTTTGAGTTTAGTTTGTTTGTTCTGTCAGTCTATGGTGCTTGCAACCAAACGCACAATTGAGGGACTATTTGACACAGACCATTCACAGGAGTTTTTAATTTAGTAAAATTAATGTCTTCAAAGTCTTTAATATTTGTAAGACTTAATGATTTAGTGAAAAACTTGATGGAAAAATGAAGAAAAACAAGAAACAAACACGTCATACTTAAATTGTGGCTGACGCTGACTTCAACGCGCGTGACCTTTTAAAAAGGTTGAATAACCTATTTAACCATAACTTATTCACAAACACGTCTTATGTTCGGCAACTGAGTAAAAAAAAGAGATTTACTTTTAATCAAATTGTTCCAAAACGCAAATATCAGTCTTAAATATATCTCCTCCTTCTTAAATCAACATAATAATGCATTATTAATATTTACCACGTCACTAAAATCATCTCAACTTTCTTTATTATCAGTATACTGACTTTAAGAGAAGAAATAATTTATTCTAGACTTTTTTTTTTCTCGATTCATTTTTCTTTTGGCTGGAGCTTTACGCACCAGTTTGTGCGTTATTACGCATCACAAAGGACACGACATGAGCCATTACAATAACAAAAGGATACAAATACGTGAGAAGATTGGATATAACAACACAAATATTCCCAAAACAAACATAAAGAAGGTAAAAATGTGTTTTCCAGTTAATACTTACGTGGATAAGCGACGGTTGTGTGAAGAACGTCCATTCCGGGGCCAGGCAAATTTAACCCGTTCATAGTGTAATGGGGTTGCTTAATGTAGGACATCATCCTTACGGCAGGCTTTTAAGTCCTGACTTGTAGGTCGGACACGCAACGCAGCAGTCGTGGGGCCCTTGTGGCTCAGTGGCGGCAACAAGTCGATGCGTCCGATCCAACCGCTGCGCGCAGAAGCAGGCGCGCCGGAGTTCGCAGGAGAAACGCCAAAGAGTTGGTTTTTTTTGTGTAAAACTGCACTTTTACTGGCTGTCAGCTTAGAGACAGAGCAGAGAGCCGCGCGTTGAGCATCCGGACCACTTCTCCCAGTCAGACTTCACGCAGCCAGAGTCATTACGCGCAGGTGGAGTGGCCCCCGAATTCTTTTGCGCCTTGGTCAAGTCACTCCACTGAGTTTCTTTACCGGTACACGCTGCTAATTAGAGGGAGCAAGTGACTCCAGCAAACCCCTCCCACACTCACAGAAGCACACACGCGCACAACGGGTGCGCGAGCTAAACCACAGCAACAGGGTGTAGTTTCCTCTTCTCTTCCTTTGTAAAGTTTTAGTTTTTCCACTGATGGGACAAAAAAATCTCATTTGGAGGATAATATATTTAAATATAAGAATAAATAAGAAATACCTACAAAAATAAAATGTATTTAAACAATATTTATCTTTGCAAGTAATGTGACAAAAAAATCATTCTTTTTTTTAAAATTGAATAAATAATGTTGCAAGACTGTAAACCTCCCTCTTTAAATGCCATAACACACCTGTCATTTCCAATCCTGATCACCTGGCCTGCTGCACATCATGTGCACCTTCACACAGCACAGATTATATTCATCTCCAAAACATCTGCACACATGTGCTAAATTCACAGGGACATAAACACCCAGATGCACGAAAGCGACAAAGCTCATTTGATTTATCATAATATGCTTTATCTGAAAAGTAAGTATCTAATCTCCAGATAAAGAGAGGAAAGACAGAGCAATCCGTTCAGTAGGGAAGCAGGAATGAGGCCGGAGGGACCGTAGCAACAGGGGGGGAAACAGACCTGTCAGTGTGTGGGTCACGCTGAAAGAAAGAAGGAAAACATCAGAAGAAGAGAGAAGAGTTGGTGGGGAAGCTTGAGAAGAGACCTGGGCAGAAGAGTCAGAGCCAGGAGACATCTGCTGCACCTGATGGGAGGCTGGACACATGACGAAGGAAGCATTATGTCCCGTTGTGTTTTTGTGGACCACAGAATGAGAGAATATTTCCCAGAAGTGAGTCTGACATACATATGTGTGTTTATGTATGTGGCCAGGTGGGAAGTCTGTGAATGTGCCTGCACTGTGTAGGTTATCAGGCTTGTTTAAATTATCTTCACTTTTAGTATTTTGATATTTTAGAATTATAATGGTTAGACTTTTTTTTTTTTTTTTTTAAATTTTATTTTAAGCATTAGGCCACTGTACTGTCCATTTAGCAACATGAGGCCCTGCAGACCCTGGTCATGCTGGGATGGGACTTTTGACACATGATTCCAAATGCAATTTTTTTCCACTTATTCCACTCCACCCAGAGATCACATATGTTGCATAAAAACTGTCCTTTTCATGATAGCGGTGCAATTTAAAGCTCAACAGTGCAATAGTCCATCTTACAGCTGCGACAGCAAATAGGGAAGTAGGCAAGAGGACTGAGCTGCTTTAATCCTTGTTCGACCGCCCCCCCCCCCATCTGAAGCTGGACTCACACAGCATGCTCAGAATGATTTTATTTTTATTTTTAAAGACCAAACTCAGGTTGTGATGGGCGTGCGAGGCCTAAACTGGGAGATGGGCTGAGTGGAAAAAGAGCAGGTAGCCAGGTGGGTGGAAGGATGCAGATAAAGACTGAGGCGGGTGCAGGAAGGGGCGGGAGGGGAGGGGAAGTGAGAGGAATGGGGAGGAAAGCAGGTGAAGGGGCAGCGGGTGGGGGAAGGCTCCAGTCCACGTCCCCACTGACACACTGCTGCAGTTAATCCAGATTAGAGTGTCTAAAACAGGTCGGCTAAATCTGCAGGCCAGCCAGCAATACAGAGGCCGCTGTCAGCCCCAATCACTCACCCTTCACTCACGCACATACACACACTCACACACAGACGCACACTGTAATAATCTCCTCTGTGCAAACCAGGTGCTACCAGCAGCTCAGCACACACCACCATTAACCTCTGCCCCCTTCCAGCTCAGTTAGGACTCGCACCAGTCGGACTTCCGTACCATCACCCAGAACACACACACACTCAGAGTGGTCCGTGGTGGTGTCCACAGCGTTTCACAGAGACCACCGAAAGGCGTCACATCTTTGCTGAGATTCACACTCAGTGATGTGATAAACGTGAATCGCTGCACCTTAAATCTGCTGAGTCATCATAAATCTCTGCATGACCTGCAGGCTTGACAGTTGAGTCAATGAATCAGACGCAGAGAGAAGAAGGTGCAGCCGCCAACACTTTCCACCGGGATCCCAGACACGTCTGCGTCAAACCGTCTGACACTTCCAGCAGCATTATTTACACATTAATGAAGAATGAACAGAATCAGAATCTCACACAAGCACATTTTAACTGACTGGTTTGGGATGAAATTGTTCCACCATCCAGTTGCTGAACAAATACTATATATATGTTTGCTTTAATTTCTGAGAACCAAATGTTCAAGACACACACATGATCCACAGCCTGGCTTAGGTTGATTATGTCTGATCTTTAATATTATAAGTTAATTTATTTTCACACATTAGGATGGTTTAAATAAATTTAAAGCTTTATTTCTTCTTATTTAGTAAAGGATTTCATAAAACAACAAATAAAATATGGTTTAAGACAGAGAAGTTGTCTTATAGGCGTGGATCCCCAATCCTGGTCCTGGAGGACCGGTGTCCTGCAGGTTTTCCAAGTGTCCCCGCTGCAACACACCTGATTCAAACCAATGTATATCTAGCAGACATGTGCAGAGCTTGTCTGAGTCTGGTCTGTTCCAGCAGGAACACTTGGTAAACCTGCAGGACACCGGTCCTCCAGGACCAGGGTTGGGGATCCCTGTTATGGGAAGATTCCACCTTCCCACGGTGTCAATCATCACAATGACAGATAACATTATCATATCATGAAAATTAAAAACCACCAAATATCTTCAGGAATAATTATGTGTCCAGAATGTAAACACTTATAGATCCATCTCACTTGTACTGAGCTGAGTCATCTTTTATCTCCAGAACGGCTTTATTTCTTTGTCTCATATCAACAAGGTGTTAAAACATTCCTTTTCGTTCCATAATGACATGATTGCATCATACAGTTGTTGCAAACTTGTTCACTGCACATCCATGATGAGAATCTCCTGTTCCACCACATCACAAAGCCGCTCAGCTGGACGGAGATCTGGTGACTGTAAACCTGTGAACCCCTGCAATGGTTGTGTGTTAAAATCCCAGTAGATCAGCAGTTTTTGAAATACTCAGAGCAACAACCATGTCATGTTAAGGCTCTTAAATCCACTTTCTCTGTTGTTTTGATGCTCAGTTTGAACTTCAGCACGTCGTGTTGACCATGATTCCTCTAATTTCCCAGTTATGGATCAATAAAAGTATCAATATATCTGGTGAATCTAATAAGGTGTGCTAAATGCGTGCTTACTCTGTGTACACGCTTTGAAACAGAAGCGAAGCTAGAGAACACAGTAAAGTAAGAAGGACTTTAGATTTAGATACTTGTATTTTAACATTATAACAGGTTTTCTTTTTTGATAACTCTTAGCGAAGAACAAGATTGAGAGAGGGGTGTGCAGATGCAAATTAAGTTTCCTGAAAACTTGGTAAGTTTCATAAATGTAACAAAAAAATTAAATCTGTAAAATTATGGAAATTTGACAAATACAAATAAAAATCCCCCAAAAGTACTTTAAATAGGTTTATATTTAAACAACATGTAATTTGATGTAGCACACTTCAAAAGGGCTGCACGGTAGCATAGCGGTTAGCACTGTGGCTTCACAGCAAGGTTGCTGGTTTGAGTCTGAGGGGAGGTTCGAGCGGTGGGATTTTTGTGTGGAGTTTTCATGGATGTGTATGCATGGGTTCTCGCCCACTACTCTAAATTCTCCCCAGTTTGAATGATTGACTGGTTGGTTGTCTATCTGTGTTGGCCCAGTGACGGACTGGTTACCTGTCTAGGGTGTATCCTGCATCTCACCCAATGATTGCTGGGATAGGCTCCAGCTTCCGCGCAACCCTTAATTGGACCAAGCTGATGAGAAAATAAATGATTGATGAATGAATACTTAAAAGTCGGGACACAAAAAAAACACAATATAAGGTTCAACTTCTCCGGGAGATTCTGCCATCGAACAAGTAGATTAAAGTGTCTCTGTTATGCACATTTTAGTCTAATTTATTTTAATATGCAAGTCCAGAAGGGGAAGAAATAATGAAGCATTTTTCACAAAATCCCTTCATTCATTTTGTATTGATCCTCTCAGATCAGCCTCTGGCAGAAACAAGTGAACAGAGAAAGCTCCGCCCTCTGTCCTGCGTCTGATTGGTCAACTGCTGGGAGTAGTGATACTGAGCAGTGAAGGTGGGCGTGGCTTCCTTCTCGTGAACGTGCACAACCTAGAAAGGATGTCACTAAAATCTAGAAGTAGAAAAAACTCTACTTCTAGATTTTCCATCGCCATAGAAACAACTGGTTTTAGAGAGTTTTAGAATGCTGGAAAACTCAAACATGCGTTTAGGTGATAAAAAAAGAATGGCCCCCACTCGTATATCTGATGAGTATTCAACACTGTAACACTGTAGAAAGGTCAGAAAACTAGAAATACCATTATAGAGCTGCTGAAAGTGTTTACAGGTAAAGGAGTCAGCATTGGGTATAAAACGAAGCTTGAGGAGACTTTTTTTGTCTAGTTTTTGTCTCAAACTCTGTCATAGAAGTTAACATTGATGCAGAGGTAGATACTGGCATTTTGGAGAGACATGCTACCTTTAGGTGATGTCTTTTACCAGGAGGTAAGTGTTTTTTTTCAGAACTTATAACACGGATTGAAACCATAGATTGTAAATAAAAAGAAAGACGGAGCCTCCGTGACGTTTCTGAAGAGCTGAATTGAAGCTTGGAGGGCGGCTCTTACCATCACCATCTTGGCAGGGGCATGCGTGTCGTCTCGCCCGGAAAATACAAAAATGGGCAAAGAGGTGAAGCTGAGAGGGGGCTGTGAGCGTCATGGTGGATGATTGACATTGAGCGAAGTCTGAGCTGCCTGTAGCTGAGAGCTAACCTGGAGATAACAGGAGCTAACCAGCTAACAGAAGTAAGCGGGTTAAAGCTAAGTCACGTTGTTAACCGGCTAAAAACCGCGGTTGTTCTATGTTCTCACTTGAAGCAGGAGATTGTGTACCTGTCAATCAAAAAGACACGCCCCTAAATATGTTGAACTTCGAGATTAAATTACTTTTAAACGGGCAAATTAGAAAAAAAATTCACTCCCCCCCACAGTTGTCATGAAGGTAAACCTGACCTATTAAACCTAAAATGGATTATTTGAACCAGGCTGTAAACATGTTTATTTCTGCTGTGAAGCTGGTCTTTTTAACATGGGAGTCTATGGGGATTTGCTCTGTTTTGCAGCCCCTAGTGGATGAAGGGGGAACTGCAGTTTTATGCACTTCTGCATAGGCTTCACTTTTAACTGCCAGAGGCTCTGTCCATCTTTCATTTATGGTCTATGCTTCAAAGACAGAGGGGATGTGCTTGGCTGGTCTGACTGCAGACCAGATCTAGCTCCAATTCAAAATATATGAAGCATGATGATGAGGAGAATCAGATTTCAACTACATACTACTGAGCAGCCAAATCTCTGAATTCAGCTAAACTGCACCTTGGAAAAAACTACAACAATTAATATCGCCCTCAGCTCCCAAATTATGAAAAGATGTAGTTTAATATGAAACAAATTTATTACAAAGTTAAACGCTTCAATTCTCAGCTTATTTTGAATATATTGGTGGTATCAAACTCCAAATTAGTTCTCTGAAGTTCGTCAATGAGTGTTGAGATAACATTTTTTGTTGCATTTGGGAAACTTCCCCAAAGCAGTCCTTTCTGTTAACTTTTCTCTGATATTTCTTAACTATCACTCCAGAAATGTAAAATTATTTCCTGTGGATTAATAAATGCTTTGCAAGGAGAAAAATGGCAGAATAGAAAGCTTGCTTAGCAACAGTAACCCTGGGGGGGGCGGGGCTTAGCAAAGAGTCAGGTGTGTTTGTTTCTTAAAAACATTCCTGTGAAATAAACAGTTCTTGGCATTAAATAAATGCTGCATTGCCTAAACTGTACTGGATTTGAGGTATGAAAAGGAAATACAGATGAAATAAAGATTGTTTGACATGCAAAGCTAACGACATGAGGAAAAAGTTACAAAAACACTTAAAGCCTTGAAAGAAAGTTTAACGATAAATATTTAAATTTGTGAACATAAATATTTAGCTTTACATTCTTAAAATGCATTTAATAACATTTAAGTCACTTTGCTAAAACTTCTACAAAACTGAAATTTTAGCCTTACTGTGATCGGCAGAATTTAAATTCTGTTCATGGATTCTCTGCTGCCACTGCTTTCCTTAAATCACGTTTAGAAATAGACTCAATCCACTCATAGACGCCCCTCAAACAACACCCGACCAGATTTAGCTTGACTTGAACCCATTTTTGTTATGTTGGAACAAACAATGAGTGTGACGTCCTTCCTCAGCACAGTCTGGTATTTCGTAGAATCCACCATGCCACCGCTCCTGCAGACGCCCTCATAACAGGTCTGGATGTGAGTGATGGTTTTGCTGGTGGTATTCTGGGTTGTGCTACAAACAGCTCCAGCTGAAGTCCACTAACTCTCTCCACTCTACTGCTTTGAAACACCTGATTCCCACTAGAGAAACTGTGTCATTGTACACAATTACAAAAAAAGTTGGAGCGTTGTGCTAAATGTCAATAAATAAAGACTATAATATTTTACAAATCTCATGAATCTATATTTTACTCCCAGCAGAACATATCAGATGATGAAACAAAGATATTTGATCATTTCATGGAAAATATTTTTTCGCTTGTTTTGAATTTGATGGCAGCAACACATCTATAAATAAGTTGAAACGGGGCAACAGAGAGCTGGAAAAGTAAACCGGCGTGAATTAAAAACAACTGGGGGAGGATTTGTCAACTAGTTAACAGGTCTGTAAAATGACTGAGTATAAAAGGAACATTTTAGAAGTAAGTAAAGGTTTATTTATATAGCGCCTTTCAAGATAAAAATCACAAAGCACTTCACAATAAAAACACAAAAACATTAAAACAACATAAAAACATAAAGATAAAACAAATAAAACTAAGTAAAAGCAAGATTAAAAAGATGTCTTAAGCTGCTTTTTAAAAGAGATCAGCGACTCAGCTGATCTCAGGTGAGAGGAAGGCAGTTCCATAAAGCAGAGGCAGAAAATCCAATGAAAAGATGGGCCGAGGTTCACCAATCTGAGACAAACTGTGTTTAAAAGTTGTGAAATAATTTCAAATAAATGTGAAGACCTGTCAGATCCCACCATCCGCAGTGTATAATTCTTTCCAAAGGCAGCTATCGTCTGAGATCCAACGACTTCATTCTTTTTTTTTTTCTTTTTTTTTCCCTGAAAGTCCGTACTTAGGTCAGATTTCCTTTCACGTTGCTGCTCCAAACGATTGGAAGTCGCTCCAAAACTCCTTCAAACTTTCAGTTCTCCCATCAATTGCCTCATTTAAGGGGAAATTAAAACTTTCCATAGCGTTCCATTGTAATTGTTGACCCCTTTCATTTGCCTGTGTTGTTTCCTTTCACCTGTTCTTCTCTTGCCTCGTCTGTTTATCTTTAAATCCAGGGGACCTCTTGCCAGGTCATCATTGTAAATAAGAAGTTATTCTCAAATGATTTCACCTGCTTAAATAAAGGTTAAATAATAAAAAAAAAAAAAGACAACATTTAGAGAATTAGAAGGAATCCCTGTGCGCAGGGGATAAGGTGAAGAGGAAAAACTGGATGTTTGTGATCTTTGTGCTTTCAGGCAGCAGTGTGTTAAAAACACACTTCTGGAAATCCCTACATGGTGTCAGGAACACTTCCAGAATTCACCCTGAAATTCCCAGATGCAGGTTAAAGGTCTATCATGCAAAGCAGAAGCCTAATGTGAAACTGTTCTGTGGTCGGCATGCATCTCTGAAGGGATGTGGTTGCATTAGAGCCAACGGTGTGGAAGCTGTGAAGCTTCATCAATGCTGAAAACTACATGGAGCTTTTAGAGCGACTTCCGCTCCCACTCAGGGAAGACCTTGCAGATTTCAGCAAGACGATGCTGAACCACATCCCGCATCCATCACAACGGCATTACTTTACAGAATAAGAGTCCGGGAGCCATTCACAAATATAAAACATTTAATGAATTGTGGAAAAAAAAACAATCCAGCAGCAAACATTCAGGACTGTGGAGCGGTCAGACTCCTACATCAGACCAGAATGGGAGAAACTTCCTCTCCTAAAACTCCAGGTGTTGCTAAAAGAAGAGGGGATGTTGTGCCATGGTAAGCATCATGTTTCTCCCATCAAATTCAAAATGAGCTGACATTTTCCTACTAATATAAACTGTATGTTGTTTGTTATGTGAGAATTGCAAAAGATTGCATTCTGATTTTTTATTCTAAATGGCACCAAAACTTTCTCTTTTATTGGGGGGGGTATGCTTGTGATGGTGCTGCAAAGAAATGATTATTTTTACTCCCATTATGTTCAGTTTATAGTTTTACATAAAAGATTTGACTGAATGGAAATGAATCAGGGTGAGGATAACTTTTTTTTTTTTCCTTGGAACAAACTTTCAGCTCGATCTTCCCTCAAATCAAGCCGCCGTCAGTGAAATGAAATGTCTCAATAAAGCCAATAACCAAAAGCGATGTGTGTAAACTGCTTGAATTATTTTGAGATTCAAAACTACAATAAACTTCTTATGCAAGGTGTGTGTGTGTGTGTGTGCGTGTGCGTGTGTGTAATGACTCAGGAGTTGCAGCGTGAGGTGAGGTGTGTCACTGTGGAGGATGAGTGATTACAGTGGACAGTAATCCTGCAGATGGATTAGCAGGTGGCATTAGGAGAAGTGGGGGTGTAGCACACCACCACCTCTGAACTGTAACAATATGGAGCAGCAGCTCGTGGGGGCTTCGCCTCCGTCTGCCTCACCCCAGCAACACATGCACACGCAGGACACCATCACACTGCGTAACTGTGGGACGATGAGGACAAAGGCCGCTGAACTGGTGCTGCTGTTGTCCTGATGAAGACATGCATGTCCAGTGATGAAGAAATGCTTTTCTTTAGTGTCTCTAAGTATCTTTTAGATGTCAAACGTGTTCTTTAAATGTGATTAAGACTACCACTTTTGTAATAAAGATTAACTAATATATTTTAGTGTTTTTTACATTTGACCAGATGACGATGACTATTTGACCTACTGGAAAGTTATTTATGTGCACATTTCTGAAGATAGAGATGTTTTGCTCCTAAGTAACACCACTGGCTGTTGGTAATGCCATCAAAGGTTGATGACAACAGATTTCAAGATTAGTGCAAATCCTTATTTCACCTCAACTTCACAAACACTCAATTATTGTGAGTGTTTTTTTCTGTGTTTTCCTGATTAATTACTGATTAATTGTTGCATGTTAAGGACAAGGTTGTGAGAAACATTTGCCACACCGAGGAAGAAGGAATATGAAAGTGCTGACTGGTATAAACAGGCATTAGGTCAGTCTTGTTTACAAAGAGACAGCATAATGCGCATGATAAATCTGGATAAGATAGAATGGAAGTGAATAAAATGCAATTATATCGGGTCTCAAAAGTAGTTTTTCTGAAAACTTACCGTTTTGAAAAGAACCACCGTAGTTGTTAATTCAAGTAAGACTGTACAATTTCCTCAAAATGTAAATTTGCTTTTCATTTGCTGTTTCTTGTATTTGATCAGGAGTGAAGGAAACTAGTTACAGTATAGTGTCACATTGTACACAGCTTCTCTTTTAGTCTGAAGAATAAGTTTTCACTGACCTCTGGTGGAAAAGCATAAACTAAATTATTTCTGGAGTTGTACATTTTGCTTAATAGGCAGCTCAAATCAAGAAATGTTCCTATCTGATACTAGAACATATGTGTGATGTGGTAAAATGCAAATGAATCAGATGCATCGCTTTGTTTAGCGTTAATGTAAAATATAATTATGACACCTGCAACGCTGTTTTCTTCTAATATATTTATTCCTGGTTAAATCTTTTATCAAAGAAAGTATTGTCTTTGTTAACTGGATGAAGAAATTGCACTAAGGAAAATTAAACGTCACAATGTTGAGAGAGAATGAGCGCTAGATGGCAGCAGCGAAGCGGAGCCGCTTTATGTCTGATCCAGCGAAGAAGACTTGTGCTGCCTTTACAAACACAAGATCGGTGGGTAAAGTGAGACATTTACACAAGCGTGAGGATGTCTAGTTGTTTTAAAATCAAACATGAAATATCTGAATTGAGCATTTTATTTAGTTTTATTTGTTTGTTATAAAACTATTTAAATAACACAATATTTATTTAAACAATGCTTTCTATGAAGGGTTCATTTTTCAGAGCGCAGCGGAGTTAAGACGAAAATCTGCTTTTTACCTAATAAGCGTGAACGCATCTCCAGACAAACAAGGATGTGTTTGTGTGTTTTTCTTTACTCCTCTCTTAAAACTATGACCAACAAAACCTGCAGATTTATTCATATATGTCATCCCTTTCTAATGAAACACCTATAAAATCTTTGGAAAGAGTGTTAGCTGTATTTAGACTCCTACTGCGGAGCCGCACGTGAAGTTGGGAATGATTTTTTGTGGAGTTGATATTATCACTCGCTGCTAAATAAACCCAAACAAGTTCAATTCGTCTTAAAAATGAAAAATGATCCAGCTTAATTGTGTCGTGGAGGATGCTTCGACAGTCGGATCCCTTTGTGGAGGACAGCTTTAGCCGTCTCCCATCGCAGAGTAATATTTATGGGCTCTGTCAGGCCGGGGAGCAGGAGCTTTTAGCAGCCACTCTCAAAGGGAAGGTGGTGTGTTTTAGGTACCAGGAGCTGCAGCAGAAAGTGCGACCTGTGGCCAAGGAGGTTCAGTTTACCTACATACCAGGTAATCAGTCACTACATAGTCAGTAGGGGCTAAAAATGTAAGTCCTTTTTAGGTCTGTATGGTTGATGCTGCAAAAATTAAACTTTGAAATCTTGATCCAGTTGATGCAGAGATTGTATCAATTGATGCCTTCAACAAATCTCCACCCAAAAGAGGTCTGGTGGTGGGAATCACCTTCATAAAGGTAATTCAGATCTATCATTTATAAGCCATAGATAATAAAAGTTGATTGGTAAATGCTTGGAGGAGGATTGTTGATGGAAGAAGTGGTTCTCATGTCTAACCTGCTGCAGGACTCTGGTGATAAAGCCACTCCATTCCTGAATATCTACTGTGACTATGAGCCTGGCTCCGAGTTCAATCTGGAGTCTATTGCACGTGAGTGAAGCAGCATCCAGACGTGCACGTCACCGCCTTTTAACTCTGTGATGTACCTGCTAATGGGAATCATATTTCTCTGAACAGAAAGCTGCCTGAATCTGGAGCTGCAGTTCACCCCTTTCCAGCTGTACCACACAGAGTAAGGCTTTTCGCCATTACCGGAGATGATGCTGAGCTCGGTTACCATAGCAACTAACCTTACAGGTCACATTGCAAGACGCTGAGTCGATGAAGCGGATAAAAGTCACTGTGATTACCTGTGTGGAAAAATAGCCAGAAGTGTTGGTATTCTAGCAAAATGTAGTTATACACTAAATTCCAAATACCTTATACTGTCACACATGCAGGGTTTCGGACCCAAAGAGCAGACGGCGAATGTAGCGCTGAAACACAAACTTTATTACAGAGTAGGCGGTGGTCCAGTGAGCTGATAGAATTGCAGGCAGGCAGACAGGTGAGTGGATGTTTGGGAGTGCAGGTGGATCCCGGTGCGGCGCAGGACTGGTTGAAGAGCACAACAAGCACTTAGGTAAATTCAAGAATGCTAGAGACCAGATACCACTAATTCGTTGTATGATCTGGCGTTGAATGCTGGATGGACTCAGAGGGATATATTGTTGTGTGATGGGCTGATGAATGACAGCTGTGACTTAGGAGTCACACACACACACACACACACACACGCACACACACACACACACACACACACACACACACACACACACACACATACACACACACACATAGAGTCTGAAGAACCATTACATATACAATGCTCTAGTATTACCGTATTTCAATTATTGTGTGGAAGTCTGGGGGACCACTTTTAGGGCTACTTTGCAAAGACTAGTTATTCTACAAAAAAGGGTCATAAGGGTTATTAATCATGCAGGTTAAATGGATCATACAAACAATTTATTTGTGAAATTCAATTCAATTCAACGTTGAAAACAAGTTGCCTCAAATTTTGTGACTTAGTTCAGTTTAAAATAACTCAATTTATGTTCAAAATTCAAAGTAAAAAGATGACATATAATATACAAAAGATGTTTAAAGACAGAGTTGCTGTGTACAGTCTGAGAGGTAAAGCTATGTTACAGAAACCATACGCACGCACCGCCCAAAAAAGCAGATGTGTTTCCATTTATGGAGTAACTTTATGGAAATAACGAGCAGTATTTAAATAAGCTTTGGGATTCCTTCTGCTCCTTCTCAAACAAGATATAATGTTACATAAATGTGCATCCTTGTTTTGTATTGTATTTATGTTTGAGATGAATTTAAAAAAAAAAAAAAAAAGTTCCTCCTCCTAACTAACCAGAAGACTGATTTTTCATCAGTCAGATCTGGTTGGAAAAAAGTCAACGTGTGTTTTCAGTGTCTCAGAAAACCATAACAAGAATCTAAGATGTTTCTTTCTCATTGACTTCATTTAATTAGTTAATTAACATCCATCTCTGCTTTTCAAGCTTGAAAAAATTGTTTATAAAAAAGCTGGTCCAGAGGACGTTTAGGGCTAGCAATAAGATTAAAAACAAATAAATTAAAATATAACTTCAGATAGGTTGTGATGTAAAGACGTGATCATAATCAAATTCTGTTTGCAAAAAGACTTACTAGTCTTTCACGAGCAAAGCATGTCTAGTTTGCTCCAAGTGTGGTAGAATATCAGATTATTTAAAGACATTGTACCATAAAGAAAGACTTAAGTTAAACAATTTCTTCCTCTTTGGTGCAAAATGTAAATAAACGATGAAATTTGGAAACTAAAATACATAAAGGTGTGCTGCATCATGACCTGTCATTCATCAATACCATATAGAACCACAAGGGATTAATTACTATAGGAGACCTTTTGTAAAGTACAAAAACAGGGTTTTAAAATAAATGTTATGTTAACTTTGTCCGGAAGCGGCGTCGACTTCTCTGGGCTGGACCATCGCATTGTGGAAATCAGCCAGTATTAGAAACCGACACCATCTGCTTTAAATGAAAGCAGAGAAGGAGCATCAAGACTGTTACCAGCAGCTAAAAAAAGCCATAAAAAGTTTATTTACGCTGCAGTGTGTGATTGCAGCATTAATGCAGAACAGTTCAGATGTGTGACGTTCATTTACGTTTAAACAAACGAATGGAAAACCTCTTCCTATAATCATTAGCTGACTGAACAGTAGGAGGGTGCAGGTACAGGATTGACACGTCTCAGTGCAGAATGTGGTGACCGTTCTGAAACAGGCAAATAAATAAAGCATGTTTATTTTATTTTGTTTGGTTGTACTTCAGTTCTCAGTATTATACATCATTCATGGTCAGATTATACTCACATGTTGAGTTTTTTTTTTTTTTGGTAGCTTTTAGGTTTTATCGTCTCACATGTGCAGCTTACAGTGTCTGAGTGGACGTGTGTGTGTGTGTGTGTGTACGTGGTAAATATCAGTGAGCTTCTGTCCCTCTGTCAGAGTGCAGTGTGCTGATGGAGGCAGCGAGACGGTGTTTCTGCTCAGCGGTCATGACCAGAGGATCCACCTGTACAAGGAGGTGAGATCAACTCAACAATCAGACCTTGAAATGTTGCCTTAACGGTTTATGTGTGTTTTAATTATGCTGCATTTTGCTTCTTTAAATGAATCCTGTTGGTGTTTTTCTTCATTTAGAGCTCAGAAAGTGAGGAAATTAGTGTTTTAATAGATTCCTCCTCTTTAATAATGCCCCTTTCAATGTTAAAACAGTCATAATAATAATAAAGTTTATTACATTTTACGTGTAAAAGCAATAAAAAGATAAACTGAACATTAAGAGAGACAAATAATTAGGGCTGGGACAATATGCTTTTGTCCCGATTCAATTCTGATTTTTTTGGGTTCCGATTTGATTTAAATAGTCTCACAATTCCTCGATATTGCTAATTTTTGTAGATTAAAAACAAAGGAAATGTATAAAAATTTTCATTTTTTTTGCTCGTCATTTTTCTTGAATTCAATTAGAAAATTAGAAAAAACAACCCAGTAGCCAGACCATTATTCTGCTGCTATAATGCCCAAGAAGACAAGTTAAAAGATCAATAAAAACAATAAAAATGACAAAAAATTAGTCATGGATTATATTTATTTATTTAAAGAAAAAAAAAAAGTTTTTTTTTTTTTTAATGAAAAATCTATTTTAAAATCGTGAAGCAAAAAAATCCAGATTTTTGATTTTTTGATTAAATTTTCCCACCACTACAAGATAGATAGATAGATAGATACTGAGAATAAAAAATCTGATAAAAGACTCCTCAGTCTGTGGAGCTCGCAGGTAGTCAGGCAGGTCGTTCCACGGCTGTGGAGCTTGAAGTTCTGGAGGATTATGGGAGTTCTGGTGCGTTGCCATGCAGCCAGTGGAATGTGAGGAGACAGAATTTTTTTTTCCATCTTCATGTTTATGAGAAACCGGAGGAGGTCTGAGATGATGTGGTCAAATTTGCGTCTTCTGGTCAGTATCCTGCCAACGCTGTCCTGGATGTCCTGAAGCCGGGAAACCCAACAAGCTTATTTATCCATAGCAATACATGCGGTATGAAAACCCGACTGGTCACCTTCACAACAAAGAATCACTTGAACGCACCACGCTTCTGTGGAAGGAGCAACATAGCTAGATGTGTGAGGAGAACCTCCCTGGAAATGTGCAAATATCCCCCAACAAGATTCTCTTGCTGGTATGGAGCAGAGATTCTCCATCCTGGTCCTCTAGAGCCGGTTTTCTGCAGGTATTCCAAGTTTCCCTGCTGCAACACACCTGATCGGACTCAGACAAGCGCTGCACATGTCTGCTAAATGCACATTGATTGGAATGAGGTGTGTTGCAGCGAGAACACTTGGAAAGCCTGCAGACCACCGGTCCCCGAGGACCAGGATTGAGGATCCCTGGTGTGGGGTCTCCCCCATGCAGCCATGATGCAGGGGTTTTATCCACATGTTTACCTCTATTGCTAAATTCACAGAGGCACAATCCTTACAAGTTACACCTTGTTGTAAAGGCGACGAGTCAGGCTTTCCAACTATGTGTAAGGCAAGAGTACGACCAAAAGGGAGAAATTATGTCTTTACTTTTTGTTCTAAATTTGTTTACAAAATGGAAACTGAACATTTTAGCTTTTACTCATGTCACATGATCCTCATCTGCAGATCAAGGTCGTCTCCATGTCCGTGGAAATACATACAAACATAATAAGTTCCCATAAAGCTTAAGAAAACACCTTTAAAATTTCGCCATGTCCATGTTGACACAAAGATCGACATGATGGGGATGAGTTGGCATATCTTGGTTCCTCCTGAACACATCAGGGCGGCATTCAGCCCGAGTCTCTGGTCTCCAACAGAACGCCTCCCTGCACCAGTTTGAAGAGCAGCCGGTGGAGAGACTCTTCCCTGAGCTACAACAGCTGCCCAGCAAGTTAGTTATGCACAGCTTCTCTGTCATGTTTGCTGTTCATGTTCGTTAGTCTGATCGTGTGTGTGTGTGTGTGTGTGTGTGTGTGTTGAAGACACTTGCTGATGTGTCACTTGTTTAGTTCATCCACTAATCTTCGCTCAGGAAGTGGGTCTGAGTGGCAGTAATTAAGACAACGTCTGCACATCCTTAAATTAAATGTGTGTATCATCCATTACAGTGTGTGATGGTGATGTTTCTCCCTTTCTCTTCACGCAGTGTGTTATGGTTGGATACGCTGAGAATATCCGCCGGCCGGCGGCTCTCAGCGTTTGGCTGCCAGAACGGCTGCGTTGGACTGGCTTTGGTCAATCAGAAGGGACCAGGTAAGGCGGTCGTAAGGCAGCTCCTTATAATATAAATAAAGTTACACCATCGAGTCTTAACAGGGAAGAAAAACTAAAGAATCGATGAGAAAAATGAAACATTATCAGCAAGCATGATACATCTATAGAAGCAGATGTTTTTTGGCATTTTTTTTGGCATTTTGAGGGTTCAGGTAGCTGATAACACAATGCCAAGGAGGAAAGACATCAGCAGTGAAAAAAGCAACCACTGTTTTTTTTTTATCAGTCTAGGACGGCTTTTCACTCAGTTTGTCGTTCATCAAGTCAGGATTACAACATTATTTCTGTTTTTCATTAAAGTGGAACTATTTTGTGCATTTCAGGCTAATTTATTTTCATTTCTGAGACCAGAAGGGCTGGGATTGATCGAGTTATTGTCACAAACTGCTTTATTTACTTCAGACCGACCCTCTCCGTAGGCTGTCAGACCAGCCTGTGGGCAAAATGAGTGGATTGAGACTCTTCCGCATTAAGCTCCGCCTCCCGCCACTGCACTACATCGGGAGCGCGCACCGCAGCTGCTTTCGCCATCATTGTAACATCTCATAAACAGAAGGATTAGGCTCATATAAACTCATTAAAAAAAACAAAATACAATGTCAACACATAGCATACAGCCCTACATGTTGGAACCTGAATCAGAGCCTGAAAACAAAGTGGAAAACAGCAACCCACAGCAACGAATGCAGCAGGATGTCTCTCTTTGGTAAACTCACCAGCCATCGTTGGAAATAACTTTATCCCACGTTTTCCACCCGCCTGATGTATTTGTACATGCCCTTGTTAACCAGTAGAAGGTAACCAATCACCGAACCTTATCTCCCGGGACGTCACAAGGATTTCCAAGTAGAAAAAACTCTCTAAAACGACGCGTTTTTCGTTGCCATGGAAACCGAACGGAGAGAGTGCTGCAACTCAAACGCAAACACAAACATGCGTTTAGGTGATAAAAAAACAGTGTCGTTCACATGTCTGATGAGAATTCAACACTGTAACATTGTAGAAAGCTCAGAAAACGCCAAATACCATCATAGCACCCCTTTTAAGATGCATTATGTAACTTTCTGACCTTAAAACTTCCCGTCCCGGACTTGTTCGATCACACAGTGACACATGACACATCTATCATGTTCATTTCATATTCATGTTCAGCCACTGTACCAGACTGTGGATGGGTGGAGCAGCTCCTTCAGCAGCAGACTGAGACATCCTCCGTGTAGGACAGAGCGCTACCACACTGCTGTCAGACTGTACCACTCATCTGTACAGTCATGATACTTTCTTCATACTCCACCATGTAAATATGTATTAAGCTTGTAAGGTTGTTTTTTATTTACACTTTTATTTATACTAATGCGGATATTTGTTATATTCATATTTATTCCTATATTTGCTGCGATACATGTTTATTTCTTTCCTGCTGCTTCATGCAACTTATCGCCAACCATAAGCGGCTGGAACAAGCGAAGTTATTTCTACAGCTGCTGCTCAGTAGCCGACACTATACAACCTGTACGTACGGGACGCTGCGTGACGTTTTGCTTTGCGGTAAAATAAGAAACTGGCTGTTTTGGCCTCATACCAACGGATGATTTGGGTTTCTCCTGCAGCCACAGGAGCTGGACATCCTGCCATCATTATGAACTCATCATTCAATTCAGCTTTTTTTGTACAGCGCCACTTCACAGCAATGTTGTCACAGGGCACTTTACATACACATCATTTCCAGCCAATTCATACATATCCTACAATATAAACCAACTGATTACATTGAGTCATGACTTCCATCCAATCCCCCATCCTGAGCTGCACACGGCGACAGTGGGAAGGAAAACTCCCCTTTAACAGGAAGAAAACCTCCGGCAGAACCCAGCTCAGGGAGGGCAGCCATCTGCCTCGACTGGTTGGGGTGGAGACGACAGGAAAGACAGATCAACATGTACAATTGCACTTATTCATGAAGACCTGCAGAAAAAAGGAGAAATAAGTTAGAGACGGCAATTTTGGCATATATTTATACATTAATATATAATGTAATGTAATAGAGCGAGGTTCTTCTCAGTGCATCAGGTAACATCCCCATTGTAGTAATGGATGGCTAGACTACCCATAACTATAAGAGCAATGAGCATAACCTGGATAGTTGGGTCCCGTACATGCAGACTCCAACTCAGGAGATGCTCATATCCTAACTATAAGAATCATGGAAAAGGAAAGTTTTCAGCCTGATCTTAAAGGTGTGGAGGGAGTCTGCCTCCAGAACCCACGGTGGGAGCTGGTTCCATCAGAGAGGAGCCTGATAAGTGTTGAAGAGTTAAACATGAGGCCACCTGCCTCACAACCACAGCTTTGCTTCCCAAACACATCAGCAGATCTGTAGCAGAATGACTGGAAAAGAAAAGAATCTGGGCGCAACCATGCAGTCCAAGTCAAGACCTCAGATTTAAATGCTGCATCGGGTTTTGCAGGAACGGATGTCTGCAAACCTCAATGACCCGAAGCAACCATGTACAGAAAAACGTTCCACAATGATGCGAAAGAGTGAAGATATAACTTCATGTTTTTGATGCTAAAGGTTGTCCTACAAGCTGCTGACTCATGGAGTGGGAGCTGCTTTCCACACACACACACACACACACACACACGTGTTTCGGCTGAGTTTCGGTTACGCAGATAATGACCCGTACTG
The DNA here is from genome assembly GCF_933228915.1 of Telmatherina bonti. Taxonomy (NCBI): domain Eukaryota; kingdom Metazoa; phylum Chordata; class Actinopteri; order Atheriniformes; family Telmatherinidae; genus Telmatherina; species Telmatherina bonti. The sequence goes on along the minus strand of NC_136628.1, from coordinate 32,609,020 downwards.
ATGTATTGTTTTGTTCATTTGAGGCTGCATTTACCTCCTTTTAATACCTGATAAGGACGAATCTGTTGTATAAAAGCATGGGATTAAAAAGGTGAGCCACCTGTTTCACAGGACCTTAATTTAAACCACATTAGTGATTATTTTGTTGTCTTTTTTGGAGCCTTTTCAGATTAACAGAAGCGAATTCTTAATTAGATTCAAGTAGTTTTATGTTGGTGTGTATCGCTGAGGTGCTTCATTAAGATCCCAATCAGGCCTCATGTTTCCACTGCTCTGCTTCGGGGGTTCGTTGTGATCTCTGATAAGCCGGTGCTGTTTGAATCAGAGGGCGGATGAAATCCTGTCTGTGTCGTAATTTAACATTAAGTGTGTTTTGTTTTCCTCGTGTTCTCCTTGTTGCTTCTACACCTGCTGCTATGGGATTGGGTCGTATCTACTGTGGGGTATCAGCGGCTCTATGTGTGTTTTTAATTAGAGGTTTTGCAGAGCTGGCGTGTTCAGTTCGACAGTCCGATTTCTACAGTGCTGCTGTTTCCTCTAAGCTGCCAAACCAAGCCGAGCCGGGCCAGCGGAGAGAAAAGTAAGTCCCTGGTCTGTTTAGGTTTGACTCATACTATCATTATGTGCCTCAACTGTCTGCATGTTTTTCTTCCCAGGTGAGGAAGTGGAGAGCTACAGCCTCCTGATAACCAGCACTATCGAGATGGCGGTTGTTTACAGGTCAGTATGACGGCTGCAGATGAAATCAGGTGTTACTGTGGAGAAGGAAAAGCAGCTGCGGTGTTACATGTGTGTGTTTCTGCTCAGAGATGTCCAGGAGCGTGGGTTGTCCTGGCTGACGTGTCTCTCGGAAAGTGAACAGTGGGATGCGGTGCTTTGCGCGCTGGTCATCGACCTGGACTTTGACGGGCAGAAGGAGGTGCTGCTGGGAACATATGGACAGGTTAGAGCTCCTCGTTTCTACAGGAGAGGTGAAAAGTCAGCTCCAAGCCCTTTAATTCCTCTCATCTCGTTTTATTTTAAAGGCTCAGTTATTATTACTGTACTTTGTGACAAACTTTTCTCAGTCAGAAGAAATAGTGCACTAGTCGAGGGCTGTTTATAATGCAGATTAATCCATGTTTGTTGCTTTACATTGCAAGTGCAATTGAATTAGAATAAATTATGGTGCTTATGGCAATGCAACGGGATACATTCACAGCACCGACAGGTCATTTAATGTGACTTTTTTTTGGCAGCAAGACCAAGATAAAACAGAAACAAGTCCTATCCTGAATGAAATTACAGCACCAGCCGAGGCAGGCAGCTCGGGGCACGGCTCATGTCACCTTAGTTTATCTGAGGCGAAAGGCTTATTTATCTTTCTGTCACACAGGAGCTTCTCTGCTACAAATTTCAGCCGGAAGGTAGCGGACAAGACGGGCAGTTTCAGCTGCAGTGGAGGCGGAGCTTCAAGAGTCCTTTGCTGTCCATCATCTACTTAGACTTGACGGGGGATGGTTTGAGAGAACTGGCAGTGCTCACGCTGAAGGGTTTGCACGTTTTACAGGTGTGTTGGAGTAAATCTTTCCAACTGGATGGTGTCACAGCTTGTGTTTGCTGATGATCAACAGATTAACATTAAAGTTCTTCTTAAAAGTCATCATGACAGAAAGTGAATTATAGTTAAGCTCAGGTAATTACTGACCTCTAGTGGCCACTAAGAGAAATTGCAGCATGACTGATTTTGCAGGTTTTTTACTGCATCTTTTTTAAAAAAAAAAAAGAGGAAGAAATTATTAAATTCTCTGCTTGTTCAATTAGTCTTCCTCCACCTAAATAAAAAAATGATCCAACCTTGAACAAATAGCATGTAATTCTGCTGCTTTTTTTTTTATTTTTATTTTATCTTCCTCACACATTCACAACAATGCAACATAACTCTACACATCTACTGCTGTGCATGTTCTGTATCTGAAAATGTGTTTTTCTTTTTTCCTCTGTGTTTTCAGCATAGTCTAACCTGCACTGCTGATTTGGTCCTGGAGAGGCTTGGCCAGAGGGTGTCGGCGTTGATGGCCGGCTCAGAGCTGCAGCCAAATGAAGCTTCAGAGACAGAAGAGAGCAAAGCCGATCAGATCCAGGAGGGTATCACTCAAACACCACCGTGTTAACAAAGATATTTATGTTGTTTGGATGTTTTGGTCCAGTGTAAATAAAGGGTCAGTGTGAAGGATTATCTCAGGGTTATCTTATTTGAAATATGACATGATGTCATTCTGTCTCTTTGGGGAAATTTGTTTTGGACTCGAGAGCTGTCGCTTTAGCTGCCTTCACAAAGATCAATAAACAGACTTTTTCTCATTCATCTTACAGTTTTTCAGTTTTTGGTTCCTTCCCTGGATCTACTTTACAGTACAATTTTTTCCCCCCAACTTTTCAGTATCTGTTATGATGAGTATCCATGGCAACGGAAAAAGCCATTTACCAACAGGACCAACTGCAGTCCCAAATGGTTTGATGATAAAACAAAGAGGAGGGAGGCAGAGAGAAAACATTTCTTCTAAATGTGACACTGTTGGCTAACAAAGGCAAGGCAAAGCAAGTTTATTTGTATCGCAGTTTAACAACAGGGTGATCCTAAGGCTTTACAGACATTAAAACATCTGAATATAAGAAGCATACTTTAAAATTAAAACTAGAATGAAAGAAAATATTAAATAAAATTAGATAAAAACTCTTAAAATCATGATAATTTCCAACAAAGACATGGAAGGAATGCAGCATTATGAGTCTGCAAGAAGACATCCTGAACATCTGCTGCTGTCAGACTGGTCAAGCAGACCTGTCCTGCAGTTCTTTTCAATCTGGACATATCATGGTGAACAACAGGAAAACACAGAACTGTTGTGAGTTTTTTTTTTCCTCAAAAAATAAACCTGTTACATCACTATAATTTGTTTTATTTCACACATGGCACTGCACAACCTCAACATCACAACAAAACTGGGGGAAAAAAAAGAAGCAAAAAACAGATTTTCCCCTCAGGATATCAAAAAGCATTTTCATTTAATTTAATTTAATTTAATACATGTAAAATTTAAAAACACTTAGAATAAGCTTAAAAAATGCAGTCTTTGCTGATGATGTGGACTAGTTTATTAAATATGTACAGTAAAATACAGAAAATAAACTCATTTGGATTTTTACATGTTTCTGCTTTTTCATTCATATTAAAGAAAAATATTTATTTGAAAATGAACAGCAGAGAAAATTATTAAAATCAAATAAAACGTTTAAAGTATGGCTCAAAACTTTAATACAGTACAGAAATATAACAACTAATGTTGGATGTTTGGATGTTTTTTCAGCGAAAGATGAAAAAAAAATTAAACATACACTAAAACAAATAATAGTATGTTTAAAGCAAGTTGACTTAAAGCAACTTAAGCAGGATCTTGCTTGTTTTTGTTGTTGAGGCCGTGGTTTGGCCGGTCAGTGGCACTGTGGTCCTCTGTGGAGCCCCCAAACTCCATCCATCCCCTCCTGCAGGACACAAAGGCGACAATAACAACAGCTGCACTCATCACACCGGGCTGAACGGGGGAAGATGGCGTGAAGAGAAGTTCAGAAAGCCTTCTCTCTGCCTGTGGCCCCTGGTGGCAGGTCTGCTCGCACCGTGGTTCCTCTTTCCTTTCGGGTTTGTTTCTGCGCGTCAACAATACAGCAGCGTGCTGGTGGAGAGGCTGCGCGCGCGGTAAAGCAGCGCGTTTCTCTCAATGGCTTTTTATATTTAGCTCCGAGAGAGAGAGAGAGAGAGAGAGAGAGAGAGAGAGGGAGAGAGAGAGAGGGGGGAGAGAGAGGACGAGAGCAGCAGCGGAGAGAAGAGACCCTGTTCCCCGGTGTTGTCTAACCATTTGATCCCTCTGAGACCGTCTCCGGATCCCAAAACTCGCGGTTTCCAGGCTATGTGGTGGTGAAGGCGCTGCGGGTGTGTGTGTGTGTGTGTGTGTGTCAGTCAGAGAGAGAAGAGGCGAGCAGAGCTAATTTATCTCCGGTGGAAAGATGATGATGGCCGGTGGTGGTGGTGGTGGAGCAGCCGTGGACCACAACGGGATTTACTCCAACCCTGACCTCCACAGCCTGCAGCAGGCCCACATGGACACCGACAACCCGGACTCCCGCAAGAGACCGCTGGAAACTCCGGCTGAGGAGGCCGGCTGCACCAAACGCACCAACACTGGAGGTAAGAAACACAAGAATGAGCCCAAAAGCTGCTGTAGAAATGTCTGCGTGGACGTGTCTTCAAATAGAAGCAGTGCTGCCTCCACGCAGCACCTGTGCGCTTGGCACTTAGGAAGACTCACCGTGTTTATGGCTGCTCGCTTCACCCCAGCAGCCTGATAGTGGACGGCCTCCTCAGGTCAGCTTTTGAATTTGAACCCACTTACCTTTCTGCTCCACATCTGGAGCTGGAGGTGTGCCGTGGAGTAGAGAAAGTGACGCTTTGCATTGTTAATCTGACTTTCTTGTAGACACATCCTTTCTTGTTCTTTGGCCAAATGCATTTTTGTCTGAGTAAGAAGGAGGAGGAAAGCTGTTGTTGATCGATAGCAGGTGCTAAAACAGTAGAGACTGCAGTCTTTAACCCTCCCCCCCCCCCCCCCATCACCTTATGGTGAATCATATGAATCAAAACATCTTGCTCAAGCTGTGGATTGTGTCACTTTCACAGCTCGCTTTACAAGCTGAAGCAGTTTCCTTAAACTTTATTCTGTGCAGTGTCACAATAAACCTATGTTTGAATATTCCAGGCAAGGATGGGTGTGAAAAAGCACTGTTTATTTTTTATAAATAAAGATGTTTGCGTGAGATTTTTGCAGCATATGATTAATGCAGAGACTCTTACACAGTTTAGTTTACAGCACACGTGTTAAAGGTAAGCTTTGCAGGAAAACCAACAGGTGACAATTCATGCAAACCCTTAAGGGTGCACAATCATCACCACTTGTAGCCTAGATCCTTATCCAACTCCGGTTATTTATAGTTTGCACGGTGAGGCAGATCTCAGCATCTGTTTGGTATTTTCTTCATGGCTGTTATGATGTTTCTCATTAGGTTTGTGTTATGCTGGAATTACAGTTCTGAAACACCAGAATTACAATTAAAAACTTGCAGATAGGTTTGTTTTTAAGCAGGTATTTAATGTTCTGTGTTTACAGAAGAAAATGTCTTCATATAACATGAAGTAAGAGTGAGAATAAGGGTGCATAAAACTAGAGAGAAGATGTGGAGAAGCTGCGTTTGTTATTTGTCAGTAAGATGTCGGACAGCAGCAGAGAGGATGATGGCTGATTCCTGCTGCTGTACGTCTTATTTCAGCGTGTGACTGTTATGGTCTGCAGCTCACGGGGAACACTCTCTCAACAACTTAATGTTAATTAGATGTCTGCAGAGAATAGGCCGTTCTTTCACCAGATGTTGCTGAATTCTCTGTCTCTGTGTCTCAGACACCCACCCGTTCAGTGACGGCAGCATTATATCCTCTTTCTGACAGCATGAGCGAATCTCTGCTGCACCTCACTGCGCCTCAGAAATGAATTTTCAGTAAAAACAGAAAAAGGAATCCTCATACCACCAGACAGTATTTTAGAACATGCTCAGACCCCATATGTCTTCCATTAACACCTCTAAAACCAGTCCAGAACCAGGAGATCACATGGTGTTCTTGCCTATTGCAGAGTTTTCACCACTTCTCCGTCAGACAGACACTTCGCTGGGATTTTCCCGTCCAATATCCGCGCAGATACGAGTCTTTGATAGTGTGAGATTACATTTGAAGCAAATTCAAAACTGCAGAAAAAGAGTCTTGTTTCAATTCTTTGCAGCTGCAACATTGACAGAGCGTTGATTTCTGAAGAGAGTTCCTCGTTTTCAGCAAATAGCTGATCTTTTAATCAAGGAAAACAATGTGCAGATCTATGAGCTCAGACCTCTTCATCATGTTTAGAGAAGGAGCCTGACACTGGGGTGGGTGGGATATGAGCAGAGAGGCTTGTACACACATGAACCGTTTTCCAGTCAATCACTGGGCAAACAGACATGAAGACAGGCCACCGTGCATGTTCACTGTTGGGATTATTTCAGAATCGCCCGTCAACTCAGCATGCACGTCTTTGTATTGCGGGAAGGACCAGCAGAGCATGCTAACTCCACAAAGACCAGTATGTTTGACCCAGAAGCGGCAATGCTGATAATGATGCCCTAAATCAGAAAATATCCATTTAAGATTGCTGATATTTAAACAGTTCATGATTTGATCTCCAGAAAAATAATATGCATACTCTTAATTTACTATAAAAAGTAGCTTTTGCCTCCCAGCAGCCTGTCTGGGATGCGTCCCACCTCTTGCCCTGTGACAACTGAGGCAGGCGAGGACAGAAAATAGATGGAAAGATCACTTGTGCTTATCTATTTATTGTGCTTCAAAGAGGTTCGAATGACTTAAAGTGTCTCCAAATGAAATCTCACAGAGTCTTGGCCTTTCACACAATCCTACAGGGAGAAGGGATAAACATATGTTTAAGCCTTCGGCTTATGAAGTTACTAAAAATGAGCATTTATTAAATAGTTGATCTTAATAGTGTGACCGTACCTGGCCTCTATCAAATGCATGAAACAGTATTTTGACCCAATGTAATTTAGTTTTCTTATAATTTATGCAGCCATGTTAGCCTACAGCTTGTCTGGCAGTAGTGTTAGACAGCCTGATAATCGTCAGCCATCCCTGTAATCACCAGCCCCTTGACTACGTCTGATATTGATCACGTTATTCCTACCGAACTGATCATTAACATGACTGGCAGTTACAACAAAGAGAAGAAAGCCTTGTGCTCTTTCAAAGCCGAGCCCCTCGATGTGCATTAGGAGCCGCGGACACTGAATGAGGGAAATTACTCTTCTTTTATCAGCGCTGCCCTTCTCTCTCCACAAAATGAACATCTTTCATTTAATTTCTCTTTTCTTTCTAGTTACACACACGCCGAGCCCATGTTGCTGGCAAGCATGCACCTTCCAAAGAAGGTTGTGTGCTCGGGGATTAGGTATGATCTCGTTATGTTGCTAATGGAAAGGCTGGCACAGGAATGTGAGCTGTGTTTTTTAATTTTTTTTTCCCCCGATTTTTTTTTTTTTTTTTTTTTTTTGGTGGGAAGGACACAGGTGCCCTTGCAGAGCTATGTGACGTGAGTGGACTGTGAATTTGCCAGGTGGCAGTGAAAGAGAGAAAGAGGGGAGCGATAGAAATAAAGACAGAGAGAAAAGGAGAGATAAATAGACCCTTAGAGAGAGAGAGAGAGAGAGTGGAGTCCACAGGGGAGCTGTGTCTATATAGTAGAGCACTTCTCAGTTGAATGAGACTGTTAGAATTTTCTGGAAGGCTTTGCTTCTGAAAAAAGCCAAATCGGTGCTGCGATGTTGAGGTTTGATTTGTGGATTAAACGAGTCAGGATCTAAAGAAAAAGGGAGTTCTTCTATTTTTTTTTTGCAGGTTCCCTGGAAAGCAATATTAAATCTATCTGGACCCACCAACCCCCTCCCAGTACCCTTCCTCCCCCTCCAGCATTCACACTTAATGTCCAAGTACTTTGCAGTTTTAACACACAGTCACTTAAGATACCTCTCGGTGTAAGATTTATAGGCGTAGTGATTGGCTTCATCACCCCCCTCCACCATTCTGCGGCACTGCCATTTGCAATGGTTGATGAGCCCCTCCGCCCTCTCAAACATGGCCGTCTAAGGGATTGGGGGTGGGGGGAGAGGAGGAGGAAAGGAGGATGGGTGGCGTAAGGCACGCTGTCTCAGATCACTCCTCCTCCACCTCCTTCATCATCTGCTTGTGTTATCCGCGCACCTTTTCAGCCACTATTGAAGGTCATTCCGCAAGCGTCCTCATTCAGCGCCCGAACCCCGCTCCCCCTCAGCCACTTCACCTTTGTCACTTTTCACTAGAAAAGAGTGGGTGAATGGCCTGCCGTACTTTATAGTGCTGCGTCAAAAGAGGCGGGGTAGGGGGAGAAAATTCAATTTTTTGGGACCGGCTTCAAGGGGGCGGGGACATGACGTGCCGGAGAGAGGAGGCCACCCATTGGCCCAGAGAGGTGTCAGTCCTGCGCGCTGCTGCAGACGGACAGGCCACTCGATGAATATGGATGAGAGCAGTGAAAAGGGTGATGCGGCAGGGAAGACCCCCCCCCCTTCAAACCGATGCAGGCTTGAACAATGCGTGCCGTCTTTCACTGAAAACACTGAGAGCCTGCATTAGCATTTTCTCAGACAATTGAGGCTCTGGCCAGCTGCAGGCATGGCTCGGATGCTGCGGTGAAATCTCTTTTTCTGCACTCACTGATGAATAAGACCTCGGTGAAAAAGGTTGACTGGCCGCATTCCTCAACACTACCATTGCACCTATGCCTAGGCTAATGTTCAGATCCCTTTTAGAGATTGTACCCCGGCATTGATGGCGATCTGACAGAGGACTTGAGAAGCAGCAGATCTCAGAATGGGTAAGCTTCAAAACTCTTTTTGTCTGACTTGTTGAATTTATCCGTCATGCTAGACCGATGCGTAGTTTCATACATCTGTAGGCCGTTTGTTCATTATTGCTCGTTTTCGTTCCATCGTCCTTGCTCCCTGACAGGAGCAGGTTAGTCCATTGAAATGCAGAATGGGTACTTGGAAGGGTTGTGAGAAGGAGGGAGGACGGTCACAAGGCATTTCCTCCTGACCCACCCCCCTCGAGTGACTTAACTAAACACATTTGGCTCAGAGACCATGTCTCTCCTCCAAGCCATCCTTCCAGGACTGGAAGCAAGGGTTTGAACTAACACCCCACTGGCTCAGCTTCCCAATGTGCCCCACTGCTCCCGTTCCCTGGCGACAGATTGCCATGTTTACTCTACCACATGACGCCATTAAAACCTGTTACTGTGATCTCAGACACTAGGACGGAATTAATTATTGACTAATGACAGCAAACGTGGCTGTGAGGGCGATGGAGGGAATCTTAGTGGCTTCCTCCCCTGCTGGCTTTACTCCGGCTGAAGATGAACAGAAAGTTACGCAGTGGGTTTGGGCTCGTCTGCCAACAACAGGTCGTTGGTTTATTGGGATCCTGTAATCAGCATCAGATGAATTTCATGGTGTGTGTGTGTGTGTGTGTGTGTGTGTGTGTGTGTGTGTGTACGGTATCAGATACATGGCGAAAGAAGTGAGGACCGAAAAGCTTTTTTTTTTTTTTTTTTGGCGACCGTGTATGATTGCTGCTTTTTTCCACCAAGGTCATTTTATGTTTTTACGTTGGGAGAAAAGCGGAGAGCCGATTGCAATATTGAACAATAATCTGAAAATCTAAAAGCAATAAAATCAGGAAATAAGATGAATTCTGAGACTGATTTTCTATTTCTTAAAGAAAAACCCAGATTTTGACACATTTAGCAGCTTTAGTTGATGTTGTTATAGGATGCACTCTGGGATTTTGGATTATCTCAGCAAGTTATTCCATCTCTGAAGTGATATTACATCAACATTCATGTCACTGAATAGGTGTATATTTGTCAGAGAAACTGGTTAGGGGTGACATGCATGGGAAAAAAAACATGCCTATGCCTGAATGGAACATGAGAGGCATATTAATGCAATAAGCAGAAGAGCTAACATGTGGGCTGTGAAATTCCCTCATGTCACAGTGCCATGTTCATTCACATCTGAATCTAATGAGTGCATTACTGAGGCAACAGGTTGGGCTCAGCCCACCTCCATCCTCTTGTCTCCATCGCACCGGTCAAGCACTTGACATCAAGACACAACAACAACAAAAAAAAAAAACCACGGTGACATGGCGACAGACCCCCGCGGCTGCAGCAACTGACAGTGAAAATCTGTCACACGCCACACTCCAGAAATGGCGAAAGAAATCTCGTCATCTAAAGGTGGACAGCGGCTTGTTACATCTCTGCCCGCTCCACTGACGTCACCCTTTTGGCAGCTGAAAGGGATCGAACATGACGTCATTGCATCCAGATCAGCATGCAGAGGAGATTATTTTGTTGTACGCATCTGTATCACAACTTCATCAAGATGATATTTGGAATTCATTGACTCATTGGGTGAGTCAATGAATTCTGCCACATATCCACAGATATCAGATTTTCATGTGCTGTTTGCCGGTAATTTAATTACTTCTTGATTCAATCTCCATGTGTGGTTGATTGCTTTTTCTTAGACTGCGCACTCGGACTGATCAGGTTTGCTTGGACACACACTTTACCCACTGCAGTGTTGATTAATTCCTAAATGAGATTGGGGAAGAAGGAACCATGTTTGGCTGCAAATTCTTCAAACTTTTGTGCTGTCAATAACCGACCGCTTCAAGCCACTCTAAACCACAAACGCTTCCTCCAAAATTAGACCATTTTGGCAGGATACCCTTTGAGCAAATCTGCAGGATTGGTTCCCATATGTTCTCCGCATGTTGGTTAATTACAAAGGATAATTCTGCATTAGCGTTCATGAACTACTGGGATTGTGAGTTCATGTGTTTACGTCTCGTCCTCAGAGTGTAACTTTTCTTTTTCCTTACACCCAGATCCATTTTTACTGTCTTTTGATTTACGTCTAAGAGAGGATTAGTAACATTGAGCTCGGTTGGATATTTATTCAGAGATTTCTAAAACTCCTTGAAAATGGTTAAAATTAGACCTCTGCAAGCTGGAAAGGAGGTCATCATTTACTCCACTAGAAATCTGGGACAGGACACAGAACATGCCACCAATCTCTTTCAGAATGCAAAGCACTGGGAGCTACACAAACTCCATCTTTAACTCTGCAAACAAACACCTTCACCAGAGGAGTATAGATGCATGTCAAAGCGTTGTGTTTCCATTAAAGCTTTTTTTTTTCTTGCTGGTGGAGGGTAATGGGGGTTGGGTACTTGTATGAACTACATGACAATGTGTGGAGCTGCTGAACATGATGTGGCCTTTTCCCACTTTGTGTGTCTCTTCCCCAGAGGAGGGTGAGTACTTCCTGAAGGTGCTGATCCCCAGCTATGCAGCCGGCTCTATAATTGGCAAGGGTGGCCAGACCATCGTACAACTGCAGAAAGAGACGGGTGCCACCATTAAGCTGTCCAAATCCAAAGACTTTTACCCAGGTAAGAATGAGCACTTGGTAAATTAGCTTGATGGCTGAAAAGGCCTAAAAGCTGTACTATATAAACGTGTTGAGACACTCCTCATTTCTAGAGATTTTCTGTTCAAGCACTCAGACTTTCTTGTGGTCTTTTGGTCTTGAGAAACAGTTCTCCAGGCTTTCCGTGGGTATTGCGCAGTTTATTTTTCACGGTTTTGGAAATTGGCGGCTTTTTCACCCATTTATGATGGAATTATGAGCCATTCAAGCATTTTAAGGGACAAAACTCAAAGGATGAATTGTTGTAATTGCACTTAACAGAAATTAGCAAAGAACCCATTTTAAATTCTATCCTTTTATTTGCAGCTATTTATAAAAGAAATTTGTCCCCATTTCTTTAGTTGCAAAAGAACAAAATGCCAAAGAAAACGTAGTTTACGGACCAAGTGTTGTATTGTTGCTCAGCAAAGTGATTCCTAAAGAGCTATTTATACATATATCAGCATGAGGTGCACTGAATGATTTAAAATGAATCAAGAAACCGGACAAGTGGAGGACAAAACAGATAAACAGGATCTGATGTCCAAAAGAAATAGGGAAAAATCCACCAAATTAGTGGAAACAAGACCAAAGAGAAGCATCTGAACCTTTAGTTTATCCGTAATCATAACCAAAGCCTTGTGGCGCCCATGGAAGGGTCACTGTTAAGACGCCATTGTTAAGGAAGGAAAACGGGAAGAAGAGGCTGAAGAACTGGACTGAAAATCAGTAGCAACAGGTTTCATGGAGGGAATGGGATGCAAAGGAGAGCTTCGGATTATCCTTCAGGAAGTCTGGAGAACAATTCCTGAACACTACGTAGAGAAGTTAGAATAAAGAGGGTTGAGACTGCGTTGAACAATGTCAGAGCAGCTTTGTTGTTCAATGCAGTCTCAGCCCTCTTTATTACAACTTATTCACATAGTAGTTCAGGAAATTGTTTTTAATTATTATAATGACATACTTTTATCAACGATTTTCTGATTTATATAGAAAGAAATGAAAATTCTTTACATCACAGACATGGTTTTGCCCGTCAGCCAGTTGAGGGAACAATCCTCCGACGTTTGATATTTATTTTGTTTTAATTTTGCCACTAATATTTACAGTCTATATTAATCAGGCAAAAATCATAAACACGGCACAGTTAACCGTACTACTACGCTCGATGCTGCAGCTGTCAGACGTTGAATTCCAGTCTTTTAGATTCTTCTTTGCCTTTTTTTTTGCTGTTAAATAAAGCTACTTAAAACAAACAGAAGGTGCTTGCCGGCTGTAAGAGTGACGCGACATTCAGCACATGGTAGATGTTGCTATGTGACAATCATCAGGTTTCCAAGACATCCAGCAATTTCACTTCAAGGTCGCAGCATTTACAGTATGACAATACAAAAGCCACCTCACATTTCTGAGGAAGGGAAAAAAAAAAAAAAAAGCTGCTAGGTGGCCATTTTATACCCCTTGTGCAACTTCTGTGGTGCAGAGGACTTGCAGGCATGCGTCCAAAGCAATAATTGCGCTGGAGTGTCACTCAGACCTGGCAACGGGAAAGATGCTCATGCAGCTCAGTGACCCCTCACATATAGCGGTCATAGCCAAACTGTCTTATTCTTAAAACACACAACGGCTGAGTTGTAGAGGAGCCTCGCTGTTTGTCCTTCATGCCTCAGAGGAGGCTCTAACCTGCTGAAAATAACAGGTGCTGAGCGTCTCGCTCATTATTAGGTCCAGATGTTTTCTGTGATAACTGATGCAGGCAGATAACCCAGTGTAGTCGACTTTTCTTTTTTTTTTTTTTTTTTTTAATATTTCACACATTTATAAAATTGCCTCTGAAGATAAGAATTAGGTGGCGGTAATTTAAAGCGCTGGATGTGAATTTGAGATATACGCCAGATGTTTCCAAACACCCCGATTGCTTTTACCATCTAATACCATAATGCTGCAGAGACAAAAACACGGTTCTCCGCAAAGCAATTTCCTTTGTAATCTAGCTGCTTTGAGTAGTGAATCTGTCCCGTGACCTCTGCTGCGTCTGCCGTGAAAGAAAAGAACATTGCTTATAAGGAAAAACACACTGCATTTTAAACTTGGTCTCTTTTTCTTGGAGTCACATGTGATATATTGGACAGACCGAACAGTGGCAAAGATTTACTGGGAGCACTGGGAGAGGAAAAGAAGGATGTGCAAGCAAATATTTTTCCTTTAGTTTGTCTTCCGCCATGTTTCTCATGTTCAGAGGGCTCGGCTCCAGGTTTTGCACACAGGAGACCCGCCGTGTTTAAGGAAATGACTTGTTTCTGCAGAATAAAGGAGAAGCACAATATGTATCCTAATTTCTTATGTCAGATTGTGGATGTGTTCGTGGGCTGCCACCTGCTCTGCCCATCCCCCTAGCCATTATTGTGATGAGTGAGAAGTGTAGTTCAGGGAAAGGGTGCTGGCAAGAATTTGATTGGACAGTTGTTCTGGCCCACACGGGTAAAATGAAACAACTGTTATCATACGTTGCACAATGTCTGCGAGAACTGCTTTTGGGGAAGTTGCTGAACGCTGAAGTTTGCTGTCTTAAGTGAGCAGTTTGATGAAATTTGTAAAAAGGCTTGTCCTGGATCTGCTGAGATTTGGGCTAACGCAATGCGCTCGCACAACACAAATCACGCTTGTATTTCTCGTGCAGCAGGCTGAGCACACTCATGTCAGCCCACTAGAAAAAAATCAAGAGACAACAACCAGTGCAGCCATTTTCTTCTGCAATTTCTCTGCGATGGCTCAGTCTGAGTATCCCACCCTCCTCCCGTCCCCCAGCCGTCACAGGGGCACAAATGAAAGCATGAATTCAAAGTCTTAATGGGGGGAACTGCACAACTGAGTCCTGCTGTGACTGAGATGGATGAGTGATAGTGAAGGGTGTGGATGATGCATGATTGTATGAGAATGAGGGGACAGGGGGGCAGGCCCAGAAATAGCCTGTTTCAATCTCTCTCTGTGGACATGACCCCTCTCCCAGCTGTACTCAAGCTGCTGTAACAGACGCCAAGTTTCCTCTTTCCTTCTCCGCGCTCATTGTTTTGCTCAGATTTGATTCCTGGTAGTTAAGAGAGTTAGAGCCAGAAACGGTGACATCATACCTCCAAAAAAAAAAATTTTCAAGCTTGCTTCCTACACATAGCTGCTGCCTTTGATTTACTTTTATTATCATGCTTCAGCCTGTCTTAACATTTGTACTGCTAAGTTACCGGAGACCCTATAAACACAGCACACTATGCATTCACCCACTTGCAATGTGCATTCAGCACATATCACGCCTACGTACACCTACTTACACACATCCGAATACTTAAGCAGCTGCAAAGAAAGAAAGCCGCGGGAGTTCATGACTTCAACTTAAACTTGGAAAGAAAACTTCAAACCTTTTTGCTTTGTGCTGCTTGCCACCAGCCAGATATTCGTATTGGGTTACAAAGTACAGCACAAACAGATGAAGTTGTTGCAATGCCATAGAAACACGGGTGTAAGTTTCCATGATCCGCCTGGATGTTATCAACTGTAACGGTTAAGTTAGGGAACACAACCCATAGTAGGGAGGTATATCCTCTGAAAACAGCTGGAAAAACTCTGCTTAAGCTGAATTACCATCTGTAGCATACATTGCTGCTCCCTTCTGGATCACCTTTTGCCTGGGATGACATCATAGATGGGGATTTCAAACTGACTGAAACAAGAGCCTTTACTTCCCCACATTACATGTCTCCAGTGAATCGCACAACTTTGATCAGAAACAGTTGTTACTGTGTTGTACTCTTGTTCTGCTGCTCTGCTTTATCATGCTAATGTGTTGTTGTAGAGAGGAAGACTCCGCTGACCTGATCTGCAAGCACATTATTTGCAATCCGCTGCAAGTAAAAAGCTGCTGCAGGGTTTTTATGTGATTGGCAAAGGTCAGTCGATTAAAGGAATACGCCACCAATTTTAAGTCCAAAGATCCAATCGAAGGCATCGCATTAGAGCGAGGTCTTCTCACTCTGAATCCAGATCTGTCAGTGTGGGCACCTCTAAGGGTTGTTTCAGTTCATTTCTATAACACTGTATAACACCAAATAGTCACCCCAGGAATTTTGCTTTTAATTTTACTGCTGACACCACTATTTTCAGGCTACTGCTAAAAAAAAGAAAAAAAGGCCCATCAGCTAATTTCTCTGAGACAGAAAACTTGTACAGTAAAGTGATGTCAACCATCTGATCTTCACTGTGAGCGAGATGGTTTTAGATACTATATCAGTGGTACATTGATTAGATGTATCACTCTTATAAATATTTCAGTACCTATTTAGATAGAGATATTTCAACACCTTCAGCTGGAGGGTCCATGTTAAAGGTTTTTGGTTCCCCTCTACGACAGAAGGTACGTTTTTCACATTGTGGGTGTTTGGTGTGGATCAAAGGATTATAATTTCGTTTTACGAGGCTGTAAAATGGACCGTGTTGGAGAGCTTAGTCAGATAAGGGATGTCAGCGCGGTTTGCCAATCTCACAGCACCAGTAAAAAGTTGGCGAGCTCGTCCCCTCCAGTCATTTTATGAGCAGTCTGTTCTGAGACAAGCTCAGGATATTGACTGACCCGTCACATATCCTCAACACAACTAGGAGCTTCTGCTGCCTGTCAGTTTTTCCTGTTTCTATTGAACTTTTGACCAAATATGTATCAGCTCAGGGAACTGTGTGATCATTTTATTGTGTTTTAACAGAGTTTTTGGAGTGTGCTTATATTTATTTATTTTCTTTTTTGTGTCTTGTCCAGCATTAAAGCAAGCAGAATGATGGTCTGGATGCTGTTCTGCTGAGCAAATTTACTTTGCCAAGCGGCGCTTTACTGGTATAATTATCTCCATGATTTTCTGGATTCTTATTTATTTCTCTATTTATTTTGCGTAATTGTTTGTAATACAGAGTTTCTACTGCTGGACCGGAGAGGATAGAAGAGAGACAGAAAGCCAAAGGGAAAGAGAAAGAAGAGAAAACACTGAATAGAGAAAGAGAAAAAGAGAGAGATAAAGAGAGAAAGAAAGAAAAAACAGACATATGCACACATATACATCCATACGCATTCGCCTATATAACCACATATACATACACACACACATATACACAAACAAGCCAACCTTAGATTCATACTCCCCCTGCGGAGGACTAAGCTATCAACTGTCAGGAGCATCAAAAACTATCAAGTTAAATATAAATGAGAGACAAAGAAAACTAGCTGCTGTTAGTTGATAAACCTGCAGACGACTCAGTGACTGTGTCACATGCAGAACATACAGAGTGGAACGTGTTCAGAGAAGACTGATCATGCCAATGTGACCCCGCCCACACAAAGGCAAGAGGGAGGCCAGGAGGACCCAGAGACCTGGGCGGCCGGCAGCCACCCCTAAACACAGACTCCAACCGCCCCAAGTGCTTTTATTTGATGCGAGATTGCATGGACATTAGATACTATTTGCAGATTCTTCTCATGATTAATTTTTGTTGTAACCAATGACAGCTCATGAAGTGTATAGTATTTGACTCCCAAGACAGTCAACCATATGGTATTGTATTTTATCACACCATATTGTGTCGCCATGTTATGATTGCGCCATATGTTCATCTTCAGTCCACATTAAGTTGGGATATTTTTAGTCACATAGCATAATTACCAAAGATTTGTTTCAAGGTTTTATAGGCGTGGCAAGTTCATTTGTATCGCACAATTCAACAACAGGGTGATTCAAAATGCTTTAGGGAAACATTGATACTTTAGAAAATTAAAAGTATTATTTAAAATGACAAACAAAAGAGAAATGAAGAAGAAACAATGTTCGATAAAAGATAAAATATGTGAGAACAAGTGGACCTTTAACCTGGAAATAAATAAACTGAGTTTTTTAGCTGATCTGAGCTTTTCTGAGAGGTTTTCCAGACATGTGCAATCACCTGATATTTGTCATAATTTAGCCAAAATATGACTCAAGCAATTATACTATGAGGCTAACAATATGTAGTAGGGGTGTAAAACACACTTATTCATGATACTAAATTGTATTATTAAATAGATAATGATTTTCTCTTTGCCATTGTCACAAGTTCTGCAATGATATAACTTCAGAAGACAGGAATCGATATGACCTCATGTAACACAATCACTTTAATTCACCTGCGTGGTGGCGGAGTGGTTAGCACTACGGCCTCGCAGCTAAAGCATGGCTTCTCTACGGTTACTCCGGCTTTGTCCCACCCACATGACGTGTGCGTTAGGTTAATTGCTATTAGGGGTGGAAGAAAATATTGATATATCGCAATATTTTGTGTGACAATACTATGTCGATATTCAAAAGCACTGTGTCAGTTTTATCAAACGACCAATTTTTACAGATGAGGCAGGTTTTTATTTCTTAATTCATCTTGTACATTAAGATCAGTGTTTTTAATTTATTCAGCAGTGAAATGTAGACTCTGTTCTTATTCAGTAAGTTGATGTCAAGCATGCAACAGTGTTCAGTGTTTACAACGAGTAAAGGAAAATTGCAATACATTGTCTTGCTTATAGTATTCTATGTAGTATAGTATATTGTCGGCATGTATAGAAATACACATGCCTGATTTTTGTCAATACACACCCCTAATTGCTATGCTTAATTGATCACTTCTCACATGTAAGTTGCTTTGGAGAAATGAGTCTGCAGAATGTAGAACAAGTCACACTGAGTCACAAAAAGCAAGTAGAAAATATAAATCTTCCTTTTTCCTCAGCTCAGTCTGTGATTTACATGAAAACAATCTGTTCTCTTAAAGAAAACAGGCTGTGCCACACAGTTGTTAGAACAAAGTACATGTAAACAATGCCACATGTTCTTTCTCGATTGCTCCCTAAAATGATTACTGCATTAATGTTTGATCAGATTGTTTAGTTTGGATCTGTGCTGTTGGACTGTTGATCATCATATCAACAAATTAGTGCAGATCCACGTATTGTTACTCTTAATATCTAGAATATTGCTGCTTTAGTTTGGTTTTAGTTTACTTATGCTGGAATATTTAATCTGATCGTGACAATTTGATCAGTTTTCTGGAGAAATGGATATTAAAGATAAATATCAAGTCCTTATTGCATTGCATACATATAAGCTCAATTTTGTTATTAGACATTTAGACCACACCTACTGGCTGCGTCTCATATTTTGCGGGTGCCACCTCTGTTATCAGACTGCAGCAGGCGGAGAAAGACAAGCAAAGAGCTCACCGGTGTCCTCAAAGAGGCGTGCAAGATCTGGAGATAGGAATCACAGCTTTCAGTCAGACTTTCATGCTGAACTTTGAGCTAACACAGGACACAAAGATTTGTGAATTAAGCTTTTAGCTTTGAGCTTTGAGCTTGGAGAGTTTGCGTCTAACCATGCACAACTAATCACATGGTCATACAACTTGTGACTTGAACTGTGACTCAGATTGTGAATCGTGAGTCTCCTTTAGAAGGAAATCTTTTGGCTGTTCTGTCGCCCACTCCCAAGTCCTAGTCAGCTTCAGTAGTCACACCTCCAGAGACTGAAATACATGCGATGATACAGACATTTTATTCAACCATTCCTCAAAACGTCTTTTAATTAAATAAAATATGAATCATTTTGCATTTAAATTCTCCTGCTTCTCTTATCCACTGAATAAACAGCATCTCCATGTTGTTATGATTCTAGTTTATCTATTTGCAGTAATGTCATTTGAGTAAAGTTAGCACAAGAGTGAAATTTAAACCCATTTTGTCTGCTCGCTCTGGGATCTTCTTTGCAAACAAACCAAATGGCTGATTGACTTTTAATTACAGCAAGCTGTATTGCAAATCCACATTTTACACTGCAGCTCCAACCAAATATACACTGTCTCTCATGTTGACAGGCCATTTGTTTAAAAAAAAACAAAAAACTTTCAATACCAATTTGTTGAAGTAGAAAATAACATAAAAGATTGGTTTGAAATTCCTTTCAAGCAAATTCACAGAATACTGACTGGAGCCATCTAGAGCCAAGTAAATTTGGATATATTTTAAATTATACTGTTATTTTCTGAGTGAAATGGGTGATGTTGGATCAGTAAGTAAGTAAAAATATAGCACCTGTTGCAGATTAAAAAAAAAAAAAAATCCCAAAGCGCTGTACATATGACTAAAATAAAACATCCTGGTGATTCCAGTACATACAACAGAATGCACAATCAGCCAAAAGTTTCCTCAATAAAATCCACTTCCACTAAGTCCACAGAGTCAACCACGCAGAGGGACAGAGGTAGGTCATTCCAGAGCGACCGCCAGAAATCCT
Organism: Telmatherina bonti; assembly: GCF_933228915.1. Lineage (NCBI taxonomy): Eukaryota > Metazoa > Chordata > Actinopteri > Atheriniformes > Telmatherinidae > Telmatherina > Telmatherina bonti. The sequence goes on along the minus strand of NC_136628.1, from coordinate 32,589,464 downwards.
CGGTCTCCACAGGTTCTAACGGGTCTTTGGTACATTTTAAGGGGAGACCAGAAGTACAAATGGTGCGCCCAGAAGAATAGGGACGTAGTAGGTCAGCAGTATACTGTGGAACCTGATGAAACATCAAAATTAAAATTTGACAGGAAGGCAAAATAAAATAGAGGTGGCATGGGCTGTTTTAGGTTTGTCCATCTGAAGTCTAGCAGCACAGTTTGTATAAATAAAGTGTATTTAAAGCCGTCTTATATTATCATCAGAAGGGATTCTGCTGTGGTAAGTTGTTAAGGATTGTTGTATAGGGTACAGGCTGCATAGAAAAGATGGACATAACCACCTCAGATACATGTAAGTTTTGATCCAATGAAATTAAAATCATCATAGCATCATGAGGAGGGAATCTGCTGTGGTCGGTGGTTATGATTACAGTCCTACGTGATTCAGCACAATACGAAACTCCTTATCGTATCGTTCTGGACTTGTGCTGTCATATCATCTGTCTTTACCAAAGCATTAAGTAGACAAAAAAAAAAAAAAAAAAAAAAAAACAGGAAGCCATTCCAATTTGCAATACAAGCATCCAACCTTGCAGTAGAATACATACATACGTAAATTGGACAATCTCTATTTAAAAAGAATAAAAAGCATGATGCTATTACAGGACCCACATGGCCCCAGGAAGGAGAATCCATGCAGCAACATAAGACATTATTTAAAATGAACATTCAGAGGGTGACAAATTAATTTTTTAAATGATTCACGTTGCATTTTAACACTTTATTCTGACTAAAAATCTTCTCATAGATGATTTAAAGGATGCAGGATGGGTTCAACAAAACCACAGACTGCTCATGAAGGAGAGGTTTCCAGTCCTCCCCTGCACTGTTACAGCAAACTGTACCAGATGCATCCGCTTAGATTTTACCTCTGCAGAGACATAGCTGTACCATGCTGACATTCTGTAGCTACTAATGCTCCCCAGTGCAGCTTGGTAAAAGAAACATCATTTTCTGATTCACACCGGGCACGTAGGTAGACATAGCTGCCTCAGAGGCAGGTAGATTTTTATGCATTTCATGCTGGATTGTATTATGAGGACAGATGCTCTGCTGTGATTGGTGGTAGGAGTGGTGTCAAAAGTATTCACATTTATTACTCAGAAGTATAGATACTCAGGTTTAAAGAGACTTCTGTAAAAGTAAAAGTAGCAACTCAAATTTTTTACTTAAGTAAAAGTGTAAAAGTACTGATGTTAAAAAAATACTTGCAGTATGAAAGTAAAAGTAATGCAAGTGTGAAAAATACCATTAAAAAGGAATGCTTAAACTGTGGCACCAGAGCCTACATTGCACCCCCCAAAATAACATTTGTCTTAAAGTTATAATGACTATAATGTTAAATCAGAATATTAATACTGAAAAAGCTGGGAAGCGCTGCAGCTTTTTCAGCCACATAGATTCTGATGAAAAATTAACACATTTGAGTGCAATGCAAACATTTTAAGAACCACGTATAAGCATTAAGATGTGTTTCATGGCCTGGATGATTTGACTGAAAGAATTATAATGTTGCAAAGAGTCCAACTTCAAAAGGCACATTATTAATAACCTTTATTAAAAATATACACAACTAATAGCTTAGCTGCAGGAATCGGTGAGGGCAACAGATTTTTAGGAGACAAACAAAAAAATGAAGTGATAATTGATAAGAGAAAAAACCAAACAATACTATATATATATATATATATATATATATATATATATATATAAATTGCGGAAAAATGTAAGGAATAGAAGTAGAAAGTCGAATCAAGTATAGATACCCGAAATTTCTACTCAAGTAAGGTAACGAAGTATTTGTACTTCATTACTTGACATCTCTGGTGGTTAGGGACTGGCATGTAGGGCATAGAACAGGGGCACCCAAGTTTGGTCTTCCAGAGCTACTTTCCTGCAGCTTTTAGATGCATCCCATCTCCAACACACCTGAATCAAAATAATGGCTTTTTCTTTTATTGAAATGTATTTACAAAACAATACAATGGGTATACAAGAGAATGTCATAACTTACAACTAATGCTCAGGGGAAGCATCGTTGATAATTTTGATTTTTACAGCTTTTGAATTTATGCAAAATTCCAATGACTTCATGTATATATGGACACAACATAGGAAAACTGACATGTTTGGTTTTCGCTTCGCAAATTTACAACAATGTATGTGAAATTTATCAAGTAGAGTGAAGAGATTGATGACAAATCTTATTTTGTAAGGAAGGTGACAATTAAAACACCCAAATAAAACATATTCAGGTTTCATCCATACTCCAGCTTCCTACTGAGCTGGCACAGATTAACATCATTCCAGAAGTCTTGACAATAAGAGCACTCCCAGAAAAGATGACATATAGCTTCATCTGCTTGTTGACAGAAGGAGCAGATATGTTCAACATTTTTATGGATTTTTTTGCCAGAAAACATTAACTGGATAGCACCTGTGGAGAATTTTCAGAGAAACTTCTCGCACTTTGTCGGTAATAAAAAACAAAAATTGTCTGGGTAATAAAAACAAAACAAAAAAAAAAGGCTTTTTAACCAGGCGTCTGCAGAGCTGGACGACATATAGAAGAGGGAATTCAGCCATTAGATTCAGGTCCGTTGGAGGAGGGATGCATCTAAATGTTGCAGGATGGTGGATCTCGAGGACTGGACTTGGATGCGCCTGGCACAGGTTGTATATATGAGATGGACATACTGTAGCTACCTCAGCTGACAGATGACAGGACATGAGGAATAGTGCAATGCTCCTGACTGTGTCACCAGAATCAATGCACTTTTAATAGATTCATACAGAAATGTACATTTATCTCATTAAATACAGAATCACAGAATCTATCCCACAAGTTTTTATGCTGTAAGTCGCATTTAGTTCTTTAAAAAATGTCACTGTTTTTAATTTAGAAAATAAGTCCATAATGAAACAGTTAGACATTTTTACATAATTATAATTCAGCCACCTCACACTCTGGTACATGTAAAGTCACTTTAAACTCCGAAAAGGAACAATATATTTATGTCTCTTCAAAACAAAAGATTTTAGGTTTAAAACTGGAAGACTAAGAGGTGTCGTCATTTGCTGAATCCACTTCTTATGTGAGTCACAGGGCAGAACTGATCCAATTCCTGCCAAATTTCTAAATCTGATGTCTGTGGTGACACTTATATCCTGGCTCAGATTACAACTATTCTGACTCAGGACAACAAAACAAACAAACAAAACCATGGAAATATCAAAGAAAAGTTTCTGAGGCATATTTGACATTTGGAAACAGATCAGTCTAATAAACAAATCTGTTTCTCATCAATAGCATGAACAACTGGTCGGTGATTGTGTTATTGTTGTTTAACTCATGACAGTAGTTTCACACTAAAAGTTAAAGCCATGTCAGGATTTTTTTTTTTTTGTTTTGTTTTAAAGAAAAACCCAACAAATTTCCTGTTAAATGTGCAAAGTCAAGAAAAAACACCTTTTGCAGAGTGAGATTCAGATGCACCATAAAGAATTTCAGTGTGAAATAACTAAAATACAGACTGTAAAAGACAATATTTCACTATTATTAACAAGCTTCCTAACGTACATCTCCCATTTAATATGATCATTATTATTAATGAACTTTCAGCAATAACATTACTCTCTTATAAACTGATTGCTTAAAACCAGAGTAGTGGCGGAAAAACCTTTCTGGAAACTGGTTTTCCGAGCTGGTTCTGTTTTTCACTGCCAAACCTCATTGAGAAGGTACTAATTTAAATTGTAACAGCAGGGTGGTCATCCTCCTCAGTGGGTGCCAGTGAGTGAGAGTGGGTGGGGTCTGGTGCTTACGGAGAACAAATAATTACAGTTGGCTATTGTTATTTCTCAACAGACAGATTTACTTGCTAATTTACATGCAAGAGGCGTTAAATTAACCAAAATTTGTAGTTTATCATGAGGCTAAGAAGAAAATAAGAGGTAATGGCAACAAAGACTGTGGAATAATTGTTTAAAAAAAAAAGGGGGGGTAAAAAGCTACAATTTGGATTTGGTTTGCAGACAAAGCATTTAAACTCAGCCCCTCCTCGTCTGTTCAACAACAGGCAGCAGCCATGTTATAAAATAAAAACAAAATCACAGAACAAGAACAAAATCAGAACCTGGTTATGTTCTGAAGCACAAATAAACATGATCACACCTCCACATACGTCCACAGGAAACTGCAGGATCTCTGCTTTTTATGTGAAAATTCACATCCTTTATTGGAGTCTGTGCAGCAGAGATGTGAACAAGTGCAGGGAGTGAAGAGGAAGGAGGAGACGGTGAGCTGAAATTATCGCTGCCCCTTTATGGTCCTCACATCTGCACACTTTCACATGGTTTTACAGCTTTTGGCTCAGTTAAGAAAAAAGTCCCAAATGCAAAGTAAGCAGAAACTAGGAGAAGACAGACTGAAGTTCTCTGTTCAAAAAAAAAAAAAAAAAACTTCATTAAACCCAGAGGGGGAATTATGTTGCAGTTGTTCAGTTTATATCTTTTTTTTGTTTTTGTTTTAAATAATTAATCATCAGTCATATTTTTACTGAGGATATGGCTGTTGGCAGGAATGACCTCATTCCTGCCTGTTATTGCATCTACTTGAAGAAGCCTCTGACCGAACACACTTGTTTCCTCACTGTTTAATAGAGGGTGTGAAGAACATTCCTGCAGCTCAAGCAGCATTCCTCTCTGGACAAGAGCTCCAGGTGCTCCAGACTTACCCATCTCGTTCTTGATTCTTATCAGAAAAATTTGCTAACAGTTCGATAGCTCGAGTGCAGTTCTTTTTTCTTTACTATGTCATGTCCAAATAAGAGCATCGCAGAATGTCCTCCCTTTAGCTTTCTGTTAACTTTGTTGTCTTCATCTGCTTTAAAGCAGAGTTTAAACTCGTTAGAGTCCCAGATATATTCCTACAGCTTTGTCTCAGTAAAACACATAATACTTTTCTCTCTGTTCCTTCTGTTTCCCTGTGAGCACTTTTTTAGCTTGTTCATTTTGTCAGTTAATGGCAAAATATATTTTTATGGGAAAAAATGAAATGAAAACTGAATGTAGTTAAAAATAAGAGCTCACAAATGTCAACGGATGGGAGAGAATCTTGCCGACTGGCTGCTGAATGTGTGTTCACCGTCTTTCTGCAATTCCTTTTACAGGAAAAATAAAAATATCAATATAGATATGTATGACTATATTATGTCGTTATTTAGGCAAAATAAATCAAGATATAATTTAGGAGTCACATTGCCAAACCCCACTTAAATTCCTGTGGGATTTATTGTTATTTTGCTCCTTAATTTAGTTGAGGGAAGCTGATTCAGTTGATTCAACTGCTAAACAGCTTTTCCGTTACCATGGATACTCGCAACAGATCTTGAAAAGTTTCCCTTTCACAAGGAAAAACTGCTTGAGCTAACTGAACAAAATCTCTTAAGATATTGTTTGACAGTGGATTATCTAAAGTGGTGAAAAAAATAACAAAACAAAATAAATCAAAACAATCAGTATGATCAGACCTACAGTTACTGCCCCCTAGTGGTCTATTGTAAAACTGTGATATATAAAGATACAACACCTTTAAATGTTTCTTGATACCTCATATATTCTCTTACTCTCCACATTTAAATTGTTCAACAACACAATGAAATTCTAATGTCCAGAGTTCAAATAGCTATCATTAGCTAATATTTACAGTTTTTGACAATCATTAATTTTTCTCAGATCTGATTGAAGGGATTTTACTGCCTGTAATGTTTAACAGAATTACTTTTGGTATATTTTATAACAACTGCAAAAGTTCCAAAAATATTCAGCTTGTTCATGTAAAATTTTTCATTAAGAAGCACAACTGTTTTTAAGCAGGTATATAAAGTTAATCTGTTTTATTTTATTTTATTTTTTATTTTATTTTATTTTATTTTATTTTATTTTTTTAAATTTTATTTTATTTGTGAAACAGCTCTTTGGAATCTTGCCTATGATATTGACTGTGATAAATTTAATGAGCTTATTTTCTCCAAGGATAGCCACAGGGATTGGAGCATTACTGTGACTTAGGTCTGTTGTAAAAAAAAGATTATAAGGGAATTCTTTTTTTTTTTTTTTTTTTTCCCCCCCAATTTTCCTGGACTTAAATGGTTCTTTATGACAGATCCCCCATTCAGAATTAGCATTTGCATTGTAGAGAGGCGTACCATATGGAAACATTGTGACATAACAAATGCATTCAGCATCAAGATTTCCAATGAACACGTTGCAGCTGAGCGTTCCGTGCGGATAATACTGTATCTTTGAAAAGCTGTTGATGTGTTGACAGTAATTATAGGTGATGCTTCATGTGTGGAACGCTTGCAGTCTTAATAAATCACACAGAGGATTTGGGCAAGCTAATTCAGAGGCTGATTTTCATCACAGAAAAGAGCTCTTGTCAACTGCCAGGAAGTGTGGAAACTTCCACACTTTGGGATCAAGATGGAAGGCATGAGAGTCTTTGGTCTTGTGGGGAAAGCTGAAGGCTGAGACGTATGCTCTCTGGAGAACTGACACATTTTTCTCCCCTCATGCCAGCGAGAGAATGCACAAACTCTTGACTGTTACTCAGAGCAAGGATGCGTGATCTTGACATTCATTACCATTAAAAAAAGGTGAAGGCAAATGCAGGCATTTCAGGAAGGAAGCGCTAACATTTAGTTTCGCATCCTCTTTGTGTCGTCATCAATAACAGAAACGTCTGGAAAACATCCAGATTTTTGCGTTTGAGTAAACTGTTGTATTGTGAGGAAAGTAAGGTTGTCAGTCCTTGAAAGACTTGGTTGTTGTTTGGATGTTTAACTGGTAATTATGTACAAAAACTTCCCGGGACACTTTTATCTTTTATGGGAATGGTTCCTCACTTGAAGTGACCTAGTTTACAGCTTTTAGCATGCGTGTGGGGACAGGAAAGAGACTGCTCAGTCTTAATTGAAAAGATTAAAAGTCACTTTTTAGCAAAAAAAAAAAAGAAAATGCTGAAATCAAGCTTTATATGTCTGCTGGTTCCTATGGAGAGAAATTTGTTTATTATCCAATCAAATGAGCTATATTTGAAACCAAAAATGATTTTTGAGTGCAAAAAAAAAAATAAGTGAGAATCTATCTATTTTTTTTGTAGAGATCAAAACAAATTAGGTTCCAAAAAAAAAAAATTTGAGAAAGCATAATTCTCCAACTTCAATCAAAACTAATGTTTTCTTCAATCAAAAACTAATGTTTGTAAGTAAAAAAATACAACAGTTGTGCATAAAAATAAGTCCTTTTCTCCTTATAGTTAAAAAAACATTTGGTTAGAAGTTATAAAGTTTTGTTTGCAAATCAGTGATTCTCACTTTTTTTCCCCCTCAAAAATCATTGTTGGTTTCAAATATAACTTATTTGATTGGATAATCAAGAAACAAATTTCTCTCTATAGTTCCAGTCTCTGTCTCATTTTTTATAAAATGCATGTAGTCATGTGAAAAGCAATAAAACATTTAGAGGTTTTTCTGATCAGAACATATCAGAACACATCGTTCTATCACCATTTATTGAACTAAAACTAAGCAAAATACAGAAACAGTTAATTAAAAACTAAGTATATTATCACTGCTTCCTTAAAAAGCAACAGGGGTAAGTAGCTGCCAGGTGCTGCTGATCAAATGCACTTGATTAATTGATCATCAGCAAGTTTCAGCACTTCTTTCCATACAGAAGTGTTGGCAGTTTGTTGTCTGAAGCATTCAGGTGTGCCAAGGATGAAATTTATCAGAAATGATCTGACAAAAGAAATTTTTACCTCACATCAATCTTCTAAAGGTTATATGGTCGTTTTGAAACTATTTGGAGTCCATCGCTCTACAGCGAGAGAGATTATTCACAAGTGGGATACTTGCAAGACAGCTGCCAATCGTTGTGGATGCAAGTTCATGCCAAGGTCAGACCGAGCAGCGTTCAGATACACGGTGAAAAAAACCCCAAGAGCTACAACTCAGACTCTACAGACTGCATGATGTTAAAGTTCATAACATTACATTTATAAACATCAACAATATACTTAAAACATGATTGATTGGAAAAGGTGTCAGAAAAAAAAGGTTTGTCTTTCTAAAAAAGAACTGTTTAGGTTGACAAGCTGAAGAGGAAAAATGAGGTCAGTATGTAGATGTTTGGTCAGATTGCACAGCATCGAGTTAGGTGAAAACAGCAAGCGGCTGAGGCATCAGCTGGATGACCTGCTCATATCTGATGGCTTGTTGGGCGAGAACAACCCTTTTAATCACATGGATGGAATAAACAAGTCAAATGCACGTAAAATTTCTCAACTTTAAAAATAATGTTGATGTTGATGTGTCTGTAAAGTGCCCTGAGACAACATTGTCGTGAAGTGGTGCTATACAAATAAAGCTGAATTGAATTGTGTTTAAGTTCAGTACACATTAATTTGATTCCTAAAACAACTTCTGCTGATTTATTGTTTCAGTCCAAGTGGTTGTCCTTATTTAAGAGACCTCCAATAGTCACTGTTGCACTTTAGACGGTACAACCTGAAAGAAATGTCCAAAACCATGCCTTTATAAAGACTTTTTTATTATTTTTATAATAATTTTCATCCTAAAAGATCCATGTGTCTTGTTTTGACAAAGCCTCTTCCCAGAGAGGCAAACGCTCTCCCCTCCATTTAAACAGCAAGCTCTTCCTCTGCTGCTCATCATCACTTCTCCCCAGGTCATCACCTGGATGATGGTAAAGGAGCAGACCCACTGAGAGTCAAACATCAGACCACCTGGCTAAAAGCTAAAGGTTTAAAATTAGGTCACACAATCAGACGTGCAAATCCTCAACAGAATATCTGCAAAAGAAACAAATGAATGTTGTTCTGTGGAGAACTTTGCAGAAAGAAATGCTGCAAACCTCACTGAACTCATAAAACCTTTTAACTTGAAGAAGAAAAACTCTTGTTTTCCTAACGACTGTATCTTTGGTTTGTCTAGTTTTGTTGCAGGAAATGAAAGCGTAGTTTACGAACAACAAACACTCCTCTTACCTTTTGCTACAGCAAATCCATTAGATGGCAAGGTAGAAAATAGTGATTAGACTTCAAACAAAATAAAATCTACTTGTTATGTTGTCTGAATCATTTTCCAGTGACTGACCCTGGATAATTTATTTTTGTAGAAAAACAATATCTAAAGCTTTACGTATGTTTTTTAGAGCAAAATTTGACCTATTATCAGTTTGAAATATAATAATTTGTATGATGAAATGTGCTCGCATAAAAATCTGTGACAGATTACAGACTTGCACACTTTGGTCTTCGTTTGTTACATAAGCAACAGGCAGGAGTAGCATTACACCAAAAGAGACACCAAATGTTCTTTCTGAAGCTTTGCAAGATTAAATCCAGATTGTTTTTTGAGAAATTTTATATGTTTTCATTATTTTTGATTATATACTATTTGTAGGCAATAAAATGACATTAAAAAAAAAGAAACATGCAGGACACGATTAACAGTTTTTGATTTATAAAATGTTTTTTTTGCCAGATTTAGTGCTTCATGTCTGTTATATGCAGCTTATTTCTCTGTCTTTTGTTTAAGTACCTAAACTGACAAAAAAGAAAAAACTATCTAAATCCATTATTCGATGTATCTGTGTCATAAAGCCAGTTGGATCTGACAAGTACTGATTTTCACTGCATTCATTTTAGCAAATCCTAAGTGCTGCTAAATTGCTAGAGAACATTTGCAGACGTGCAAAGCAGGATCATTCAGGATCATCTCATCAGGTGGTCTTCCCATTCACAAATTTGATTCAATAAGGAGAGAAACTCAGACTTTTTCAACTTATCAACACTGAGATTTAGGCTGACAAAGAAAAAAACTAATAAGGCATTTTACATTCAAATGAAGTTGAATCGAATGTTCCCACAGAACAAGGCAGGAAGGTTGATACAAAAGGGAGAGTGTTTTAAAAATCATGCAAGTCAGTATAAAGGACCTACTGTTGCATCACCTGTTTCCATGGTTCGGCCCTTTTGCCATGGCAACTGAATGCCAGTTGGGTCGTCAATGTGGGCGTAGAAAGAAGCCCAGAGGAAGAACAAATGTGTGTTTAGTCTATTAGAGCTGCAAAGCAGGAACAGGCAAAGCATTTCTGCACTGTAAGTGTTACATCATTGAGGAAGAATCCCCCCCCCCCCCCCCCACCCCCCTGGGTCTTTAACTAAGCACTGTTCAGTCTTTCAGCTGTTTCTATCTGTGAGAAGTGAGAAGTAACTTTCCGAAATGCCATGCAACATTTTTTTTTTAATGCAGATCTAGATTTTAGTCCAGACCCAAGCAAATCCATCAAATCTGTTTGCAAAGTATCCTTACGTTTGTCCTCCTCTTCCTCTCTCATTACAGGAACAACAGAAAGAGTCTGTCTTATACAGGGTACTGTCGAAGCCCTCAATGGTGTCCACAACTTCATCGCGGAGAAAGTCCGCGAAATGCCCCAGAGCGCCCAGAAACCAGAACCAGTCAGCATACTGCAGCCACAGACCACAGTCAACCCAGACCGCGTCAAACAGGTGAGATTCTCCACAATCTTTGCAGAGCAGCTGATAACTGTGAGATATGCAAGTTCACAATTGCAATAAACCCACGCTGTAAAGTTTGGAGGGGCAGTGGCAAGCCAAAGCTAATCAGTTAGCGTCTGATACTGGTGGGTTTTAGGTGTTTGGATGGTCAAGCATGTAGGGATGCTCAATTGTGGGAAAAAGAAAACCTGATAACTATTATTGTTGGTAAACGTTGAAATTACAATTCATGATTAGCTACTCGGGGTGCAGGTACAGGGCATTTACCCAGGATCTAACGCAAGCTAGGACTGGTCCTGCAGCATGGGTTTGTTATTTTAGGGTGCCTTCACATTAGGATAATCCGCTAGACTTGGACTTGGCTCAGTTTTAGGGGGGTGTATCCATGTGGACCGAGATCACGTTCATGCTGCACTTTGGTCAAATGAACCAAACCATTAGAATAATATATCCCCATTCTCACCAAAGGTGGCGCTGCACTAATATTTAGCAAAAGAGAGGATAAGACCAGTGTGAAAAAGAAAACTCCATTTTCTCCACTTGCGAGTTAAACATGGAGATGAAACTATCGCTGTTTTGGTTTTTTTTATTGTGTCTTATGCAAGTATACTGCAGAAATTCTCTGCAACAATGGATGCAGTATGAACATCAGACGAGGCAGAGGACCCTTAATGCCATTGCTATGTATTTACCTACAATGCAATGCTACGGCAAATGCAGAAAGGGACTTTTTTGTAGTCCGCTTCCTGTATTTGGTCTGCTTGAATCGGACCAAGACTTGCGGACTCAATCTGTGTACAAAGGCTTCTTCTGTCAGAATCAGAATTCGTTTGGTCCATTCACATTTCCAACAAAGAAGACTCTCTAAACAAACAGACTTGGAGCAGACGTGAAAATCTCCGGCAGCAGGGACTTCGGCGCGAGGACAGGTGTTGAGCCAAAATAATCACCCCTGCTGTGAAAAGCACCTTGTTTTTCAAAGCAAGGGTGATTATTTCTGCACTTGGCCTCCTGTGAGTTCTTTGGGATTAGGGAGGGACACGCATCAAAAGAGTTACAATGATTTTTTACATCAGTCTCCAATTTCACATGAAAAATATGCTAGTTGGTTTTTGAAATTGTTTAAATTTGAGTTGTTGGAAGGGTCTGAAGACTTGATGACTATTGTGAGAACATCACTATGTTGGCAACAGCTTTCTTCACTAATGGTGGATGGTTCATCCATCCCATCCATTTTCTGCTGCTTTTCCAGGATCGGGTTGTGGAGGCAGCAGCCTACCTAAGCAGGGAAGCCCAGACTTCCTCTCCCCAGCCACATTTTCCGGCTCATTGGGTGGATCCCGAGACTTTCCCGGGCCATCCAAGAGATATAGTCCCTCTAGCAAATCCTGGATCTCCCCGGGGTTTCCTCCTTTGGTGATGTGCCCGGGACACTTCACAAGGGAGGTGTCCAGGAAGCATCCTAACCAGATGCCCTTGCCACTTCAACTATACTTGTCTCGATGTGGAGGAGCAGCTCTAATCTGAGCCCCTTCCTGGATGACTGAGCTTCTCACCCTGTAAGGGAGAGCCCGGCCACCCTGAGGATGAAACTTGTTTCAGCAGCTTGTATTCACGATCTTGTTCTTTCAGTCACTACCCACCAGTGAGGGTAGGAACATAGATAAGATCTTTGCCTTCTAGTTAAGCTCCTTCTTCACCACGACAGACCGGCTCAGAGTTCGCATTACTGCAGATACCGCACTGATTTGCCTGTCAATCTCGCGCTCAATCCTTCCCTCATTTGTGAACAATACCACGAGATATTATGGTGGCCGGTATACTTCTATAATTGTGCGTGTCATCTGGAACAAATGACAAAACAAGCTAAGCATAATATGGCAAAATTATCTTAATCATAATATCTTTGGTCAGCTTTTTGTGATCATTTCAAGCCATTGTCGGAATCTTAATCAAAACGTTATATACTGTGCAGCTCTACAAGCATGGCAGCTTGTAAACATGCTTCTGAGTGTATGTTCTTACATCACAACTAGAGACTATTCTTTCATTGAAAAAACAATAAAGAATACATAAGAAAGATTTTTGGGTGGGGAATACGAATTAGCTCTTGCCCAGCAAGCGTCTCTATATTGATTGGCTGAGGGTGGCTTGTGATAAACTGAAGGGACGGATGGCTCATCCAATCACATGATGAGAATTTCTTAAAAACAACTTTCAAAACTTTTTAAACTTTGCAGATGGTTCTGGTGATAAAAAGTGGTCTTTCAGTGTGCTGTTCAATTCTGGGGCATTTTGTTTATTAGTTGTCAATCTAACTTGTTTTGTGGGCCACAACCTGCAGGGTAGTAGGGTCAGGAAAATGTGAGTGTATGAGGTTATTTTTACCTACAGTCTTTCATAGCTAGACAGAGCCATGTGGCAGCTGCAGCCTAAACCCCTGGGATTAACAAATCGCTGAGTAAAGTGGGGGCTGGTATAGTACTCTGACTCAGAGACATCCCTCTGTCTCTTGACCATTTATGCTATTAGATTATTATGTTTCCCTTTTTTTGCTACCAAAATCTTTTTCTTTTTCTCTGCAGGCCAAACTGATCGTGCCCAATAGCACAGCAGGGCTGATCATTGGCAAAGGTGGAGCCACAGTCAAAGCAGTGATGGAGCAGTCAGGGGCTTGGGTGCAGCTCTCCCAGAAGCCAGAAGGCATCAACCTGCAGGAGCGGGTGGTAACCATCAGCGGGGAACCTGAACAGAACCGTAAGGCTGTGGAAATCATAGTGCAGAAAATCCAGGAGGACCCTCAGAGCAGCAGCTGCCTCAATATTAGCTATTCCAATGTCTCTGGCCCAGTAGCCAACTCCAACCCCACTGGCTCCCCCTACGCCAATACAGCCGAGGTGCTGCCCAATGCAGCTGCAGCAGCTGCCACTGCCTCCAGCCTTCTGGGTCAGGCCGGACTGACAGGAATGGGTGCCTTCCCTGCCGCCATGTCCAGTTTCTCTGGCAATGACCTGCTCGCCATCACCTCAGCCCTGAATACGTTGGCCAGCTACGGTTACAACACCAACACCCTCGGCCTGGGTCTCAACCCTGCAGCTGCCTCTGGAGTCCTGGCTGCAGTTGCAGCTAGTGCTAACCCAGCTGCTGCTGCTGCAGCTAACCTATTGGCCTCCTACGCTAATGATGCCTCCAGCAGCGCTGGCCACCCTGCTACAGGCCTCGGTGGTTTCTCCCTGGGTTCACTAGCAGCTGCTACCGGGGCTTCCAATGGTTACCTAAATGCTTCGTCTCCATTGATGGCCTCATCCCTATTGGCAACAGAGAAGCTAGCAGATGGGGCTAAGGACGTGGTTGAAATTGCAGTGCCCGAGAATCTGGTGGGTGCCATTTTGGGGAAAGGAGGTAAAACGCTGGTAGAGTACCAGGAGCTGACAGGAGCACGCATCCAGATCTCCAAAAAAGGGGAATTCATTCCTGGTACTCGGAACCGTAAAGTTACCATAACAGGGTCGCCAGCCGCTACACAAGCAGCACAGTATCTGATCAGCCAGCGGATCACTTACGAGCAGGGCGTGCGTGCTACCAACCCACAAAAGGTGGGCTAAAATGAAAAAGAAGAGAAAAGAAGGAAAGGATGAAGACAGAGATAGAAGGAAATTGAAAGAGTCCTAATGAGTAGAAAAAAAAAAGAAATGTCCAAATATCTGTTCAATATTTCAGTATCAAATGAGAGAATAACAAAGGAGGAGGTGGGGGAGACAGTCCAGATAAGTGTGTGTGATATGTGAGTGTGTTTTTAGGACTGACGTCCTGATGTTTTTTAAAAGTTTGTGTCAAGTCTTTTTGACAATGGCGATCAGAGTAAGCTGAACTGGTCCACTGCCAAGTTGCAGATTCAAGAGTGAGGCCGCAGGGTTTCACCCTCCTCCAAAACCTCATTACTGATTTTCTTTTATTTCTGTTCTTTCTTTATTTTTTTTTTCTTGGTTTTAGTTTCAGTTTTCAGCCTCAGCTCCCGGTGCGCTGAAGGTGTCAGATGAAAATCCAGCCAGCCAACAGAGCTGATTTACAAACCTTGCTCTTTGTGTACAATGCAGAAGGCATTGTCAACAGGGGAGAGGTTTTACGTCAAGCACCTGAGCTCATCTAAGTCAATAGGGAAGCAATCTGAGTATGATTTCATTTAAAGACAAAAAAAAAGGAAAGAAAAAAAAAAATAGCATATCTATGTTGACATATGTTAAATTCTGGCTCATATCATAATTGAAGTTTCGAAATTTGGATATTTTATCTCATCCTTTATTTATTGACACGGTCTCATTCAAACACAAATACATTATTTAAACCTGTGAATGCAGGTGGATCTGAATGTAAAAACAATATTAGCCTATTGCTATTTTTTATTTACAGGGATCAAATATTGTGTTGCAGTGAAAGAAATGTATAACTCAAACCCAGTCTGAACTTTGCCGTTGCTGTCTGCAAGAACAGTTCAGGGGTTAAATAATCAATGTGAGAGGATAGAGGAGACACACAGGAATGTATAAATATATTTTACATGAACACACATAGATAATGCTCCCATAAGCGCACAAACACTGAACCATATTTGCATATTCAGTCACAGCTACAAACACAAAGAAATACATCGTTTATCCCTTTCTTGGTGCTATATGATTAGGTTTATATCTCCTTTGACATTAAATCAGACTCCCTCTCTCTGGTGACTTCACTTTTTACCTAATTTGAAGTAGCTGATGTGTAAACTGGTCATTATTAGCCCACTGGATCAGACCCAGCTTCTCACCTAATGACAAATGATTGATTTCAGCATTTTGTGATGAAAAGCAATCCACTCTTTTAGAATTCAAGTCTCTTTTCATTCCCATTGCAGGCCTTTTCTTTCTTTTTTTTTCCCATATTACCAACATCAGCTGACATCGTTTTTTGCCTTATCAGCTACAAATCTGTAACCCCCAACTCTTAACTTAAGGCTCAGCCTACCTTGAAGCAGTGTCGAAATAGTTCAGTTCACAAAGCACTACAAGAGCATTTTGATAGGAAAAGCTGTATGAACCAAGATCTGTGAAAAAAGAAACTATCGCCTTTACATTAAGGGTACCAAAAAGTCAAGAGACATACACTAATGATGAAAGGGGAGAAGAATAACACTTGAAATGAAGGTTTGGAGTCACTTTTCTGTGAGCCATCCTTCCTAATTTGCATTAAAAAAAAAGGACAATTCTGCATATCATCCAGGCAAGTTCTCTTCCCAAAAACCACATTTAAGCTCAAATAGAGCATGTAATAAAGCATAAAATGTTTTGGCATTCTTGTCTTTTATAGGTGATTGTCTAATATGGGCAGAATAAATGTCTAGAGCATTTCCAAGCACTCAAAGATTAACTCGCCTCCCCTCTGTGCTGCTATCCATAGCGTTCATCCTGAGTACACTGGGTCTCTGTAGACTGCACTGTGAGACATTAAGATCACAATGTAAAGCCTGTCTGTCCCTGTTGGGGATGTGAGTATATTTTAATGTGCCCATCCATGTCGCATACACAAGATCTATCAATACTGACAGAGGGGATATCTCCACAAGAGCATTTACACTCCAGCATCTATGAAATTTAGGAACATTTTTCTGGTCGGTTCTCATTTTTGCCCCACCACGCCCCTTTAAAGACATTTTCAGTTGTCCCCCATCAACCCAAGCTCTATGATCAGCTTCCTTAATGCAAAGCTGTGAGGGTTGGTGCTGAGCAGCGTCCAACAAAATCAGAAGCACTCCTGACTTTTAAGAAAAATTAGACAGACTTTTTCGTTTTCATCATTCGTGTTTAAAAGTCAATTTTGAAAGCATTGAAAACAGCTCTTTGTGTCTGAACATTACGCCTGGCGACTGCAGCCGTTAGCTGAAATCTCTCCTCTCACTATGTGTTTGGAAGGCTTCACCATCATGCATAACTTACAATCTGGCCACCAGTGAAATCATAGCATTAGATTACCTGTTACTGCCCAGTATTTTAGCATATAATGAGATACAAGCACAAAACAATGGGATGTTTTATCAATGCAACTGGACTGCTTGACTCCAGAGAGCGCTCCCTTCAAAGCTCTCTGACGGATATGTTGTGCCAAATACTGTTTCTCTCTGCCCCCTCATTAACTTTCCTCTTTCTCTCAACATTTTATTCCCCTGCATGTTCTCTCTCCGTTCTGGGATTCCTTCTGTGTCCCTAATCCCTGTCCGTGCTTCTTCCTACACTGTGCTCTCCCCCTCTTTCTCCTTCCTCCTGTCTTGTCGTCTCATGGGCGGTGTGTTGGATGTGCCGTGGGTGGGAGTTATGCACTATAGGTCGTAGGGGGTAGGAAAATATTTTCCCAGGCCGCAGAGTTCACAAAGGCTAAAATGCACAGAAAAACACCTGCCTCCAAAACTGTGACACCCACCAAGACCAGCCAGCAACGTTAGCTCAAAGTGTCAAAAATTTCCCTCTATCAGAAGAACAAGTAGGATTTAGACTGGTTTAGTCTTTTTAAATGAAACAAAAAATCTTGTCTTTTTCTTTCTTTGTTTTTTTCATTTTTTTTTTTTTTTCATTTTTCTAAAAAGAGGGCAAATCTTGGTTTAATGAATATACATATTATGGCTGAGCTTCAGTTTCGGCCTCTAAACAAAGCATGGTTCGGACAGAATGCATAAGATTGCGAGAGAGAAACATGGGAACTTGTTTGTGACCTCAAACCGAAACAACGACATCCTTTATGCATATCCTGTTATCTGAAAATGACTAGAAATCATTTCTGTGGAATACAATATGTCATGTCATATGATCTATATGTACTTTATTGTAGCTATTCTAGTTTGTAGTCCAAATGCAGTCCAGCGTTGTCGATACAATGTGAAACTATGTTATATTTGTGCGGATGATGAGAGTGCCAACTAAGCCTGATTAAGATTAGCTTCGCGATTTGTTTGTGCATTATGATGACTCATCATCAGCCGGTGGTGTCCATATTTCTGTCATTGATGATTTAGTTTGACAGTAAGAAAATGTAAAGAATATTGGAAGCAATATAGTAGCATGTTGTCCTGTTTTGTGTTTTATGTCTGTTGTATGAACCTTTGAAATTACTAAGATTTTGAATGAATAGGTTTACATGTACTTTTTGTAAGTTATGAAAATGCTGCTATTTGATAAGTAAACTATACAAAATATTTTAGTTGAAAAGATGTCTGGTCTGTTGATTAGAGACATGCTCTAAAAGGATGGAGCATAAAACGAGGTGTATAGAATACTATACAGTATTGGTAAGATAGTAAAAGTAATAATAGACTCCATAGTACGACCTGTGCCAAACTAGACCTCCGCAGCTTCTGAAATTGTAGATGTGCGATCAAATGTTAGATATCAATAACTTGTTTAGAAGTGCTGATCAAGTGCCAATCAAACATTGTCTTTTAAGTTAAGAAAAGATAATCAAATACATTACTTAAGAAAACAAAGGACAAAGAACTTTTTGTGCATTGTTTTATCCCATAGGTACATAGAGTAAGAGTTAAAGATTGTGATTTTTATGGATCCATGTTGTTTTACACTCCATGCATCCCTTGTGTGTTTGTTTGACCTGTGGCTTAAGTACTGCTGTTTTCTCACAAATGTCTCTATAGGCCAGCATGGACTAAGCATAACATGTTATAAGCATTCATAACATAGCCATTAACAATCAAAAAACGTGTTTGTGGAGTTAGGTGTTATCTTTTTGCACGTCTTCTATTGCATGGTATCAAAGTAAATTATGGAGGAAAAAAAAAAAAGTTATAAAAATTTGCGAGGTGTCTCGCAACATTCAAAGACATAACACTGCATGCAGTCAAATGTAAAGCTCCTAAGTTTACTCGCCTCATGTTAAAAAATGTTGGATTTTTTAAGGGTTTTTGTTTTTTCCTTGTTTGTTTCTTTTTGTGAGTTGGGAGGGAGCTCATTATTGTCATGTTGGCCCGAAAAAAAAAAAAAAAAGGTTTAAAAAAAAAAAAGAAAAAAAAAAAGACACAGACGCGTACAAATACACACCTGAGATCAAAATTTGTCATCGGCACAGTTCATCTCTCGAGCCATCGTCAGAGAAGATCATTAGAGTTTTTAGGTCCAGCGAGGAGTATTAAAAATGTGAAACAAGCAAACGTGAAAATGTTACTGCACTGGCTCCTTGTGTTTTTTTTTTTTTAAGATACCAGGCATGCTTTTCATTTCTAAGCAGGTTAAACCTCACCTAACCTGTCTCATATTTTCAAATATTTTTTACGTCGCAGCTTGAAAGCCCAGATCTAATCTATGAATGTACCCATTTTTTTTTTCTTTCCTCTTTTTTAAGTTCTGTCAAATGTTTATCTGTCTTTAATGTAAATTCAGGGCAGGAATGTCAAATACATGTAGAGTTAATATCTATGTCAATAACATACTTCAGCTATAGTCAGGTAGGCCTCACACGGCCAGAGTCATGAACCAGATATGTTAACACAACTTCCGATTTGCTGTCAACATTATCTTGTTTGTTTGGTGTTGCATAAATGCACTTTACTGATCAGTGGGTCATAATGGGTGTGAAATGAAGCAAACGGTGTTGGCTTTCCGCAGCTGATTTGTTCTGATTTTATTGCCATCCTTTGCTGTTGCTCTGATGTTATTTTATTTATTTATTCCCTGAACCTGTTGACTCTGAAGAATGGTGGAAAGGGCTGGAGTCTCAGATAAAATAAGAAAAAGTAGTACCTGCTTCCTCTCTCGAAGGCTTCTCCGTCACATTCCCTGCAGCAGAGGTCTGTGTCAATCACCGATTGGTTTGTAGCGAAGCCACCATGGATCTGTACCCTTTTTTGTAAATGTTGTTTTGAAATGAAAAATTGGAAATTGTTTGTATTTTGCCAGCAAATTGGGATTGAAGCATTAAAGGATGAAGGTCAAAGCCTGGCTGATGTTACAATCAGATCTGAAAGACATGATCGGCACCAGCAAACAGAAGAATGGCTCTGCCACCTCATCGCGATGAAAACCACAGAGGAAACCTCTGAATGATTACAGCCTGGTTTTGTGAATGATACGTTTTCTTTGTCAAAGCCCTCGTCTTTGCAGTTTTTGCTTTCCCACCCGAATGCCAGACGATCATTCCAAAAAAGTTGTCACGTTTGTGTTAATTTTCACTCCAATTGTATCCTGGACATTCAGGTCATCAACCACCACCACGGAGCCCTTTCACAAGAAGGCTAAGACTGGTTTTAAGTGTTACAAACTGGCGAAGGCTGCTCGCTCCTCTTTTTAAACCAATTCTACCTGAGTCTCGCTCTCTCAGCCTACACAATATCACAATATGTGTTTTACACTGAGCACCTGCTACTGTGTCCGCCCTTTAAACGGGTTCAAGTTTTTCTCGGCCCCTTTTGTCTGGGAAAGTACGGGATTCTTTGCCAACCACACATGAGGCCATTTTTAAACATTTTTTCTTTGACTCTCTGAACCTCCCATGAACTTTGTTGACCTTCTTCATCTTCCCAAGAACTCATACATGTGTTGGAGTTTTTACTATCAAACTCTGCAAGACTGTTCTTTCCTTTTCTGCTCATCTGGACTATTCTGCGAGGTTGAACGCCTGCCTAAAAGTGTAAACTGATGAAAGCATGCCAGTACCTTGCAAATATTTTCCTGCTGTTTTCTTTCGTGGTTTTATGTCGTTTAACCTCTGTTCGTTCCATTTCAGGAAAAAAAAATGGACTGACAGCATAAGATCAAATATTACCAACTTAATCCAAGTGATGTTTTGTTGATTGGGTCTGTTTCTCTTTGACATTTGACAGCGATTCTGTCCTTCATGTGTGAAAAGTGAGGAAAATCTGTGAAAGTCCACAGTGATAACTACCTAAAGGGCTTTCTATGAGAGCATTTATGTCTTTTAAAATGGAAAACAGAAAAAAAAAGTCATTTGGAGATGTTTAGAAAGAAAAATTGCCTTCTTGTGCCATCGAAACAAAAGTGTGAAAGCTTTTCATGGCAAATATTTGTCAGTAAGAGTGCCAAATAATTCCATACTGAGCCAAAAGGCAGCCAGCCTGCATCACTGTTAGATCACTGGAATGGTTACGTCCCATTTCCACTCCCCTTGAAAAACATCACCCTAATTTTACGACGTTTGAGCTCATGCACCATCATTGTTATGCTGCCAGTCTGTTTTCTGCTTTTGTCAGAAACATCTCAGAAGCAGTATATTTTCTAAACGAAACACTGATTTAAAAAAAAAAAAGAAAAAAAAAAAAAAGACAACAGCCGCTATGGTGAGGGAATGAGAGGAATTTAAGTGTCATTGTTTTTATTAGTTTCTTTGAACATTATTCATTAATAGATTTAACGGTAATGACTATTTAATGTAAAATGTAGTAATGTGTTTGTAAAAGAAATTCAGTGAGTTGTGTTTTATGACTCGTGGACTACCAGTGAAGTCAGCATTTCAGTGTTAATAATTGAATTGTTTTTTAAAGATTATTTTTGCGACAGCAACAAAGAGTCATTATAAATGTTCATTTTAACATCACTTGTCTTCAGTTGCTTTTATTCTCCGCCTCGTCCCTCTGTTCTATCTTACAGGAGCGAAAGGTCAAGTGTTCATACAATCAAAAGCAACACATTTTATGAACTATTCAGTGTCTGAAGAGCTGGATCTGGGCTCATATTAAACATGAATGATATGTTTTTATATCTACACAATGCCCACATAATGGGGGATAAGCTTAAGGTGTAACAATTATGTAATAAAAAGCGACATTAATGTCACGCCAGGTTTATGTGGATTTAGATGACTTTGTGTGCTAAGGGCAGGGTGCAAGATAATAGATACTCTGTTCAGTACCTCATTATGCTGTTGATTCACATTTTAACTGCAGTTATAGCCAGTCTAAAAATCTAAAAGTCAAACATTAATAATTTCCTTCCTCTGTGATCACACTTTTTATTTTAACGCTCAAACAGTCCCAGCTATATAAACTGAAAGATTAAGATTTTTTAACAGAGATACAAGAAAACTGGCAACACATCCTGGAAACAAATAATCTAACAAGTTAATGTAATCTTGTGTTAGGGGTAAATATGTTTTGATACTCATTAAGACTGGGAAGGGTTTGAATATTAGCATCATTAGCTATTAGCGTTAGCTGCTAGTTATATTTGGAGAATATGCAACCTATAGTGGCAGTGAGAGGAACTGCTATTTAATCATAAAAAGTTGCTTCTATAGAGGCAACAGTGGCATTATAAAAATTATTTTAATCTCTAATCATTAGTTTTCTGATCCTTTATATCTCAACTCTTTAGCGCTGATGTAGCCTAAAGCTAACCAGAAAGAGACAAGAGTGTGTCAGTAACATCTTGCGTTACTGAGCGAACATGACTCAGTTTCCATGCTGTTTTAACTTCTCTGGCTTGTTAAGGGAGATATTTTTGAATGCTGACTGCTCTGATGTTGAAACCCTCATATGAATAGTATTTCCTTCCTGCTGCGTCTAGGGGTGGCACTTTACAGGATGTGTTTATTAGTCATTTTAAGGGTGTTAAAAATGACCTATGTGGTCTTGTGTTTTTTCTTTTGGAGGACTTGCTGCTTTATTCTGGGCATTCAAATTCAAAATGTTGCAGCAGTAATTAGTTTATGTTGTCATTTATGTCCATGTGCAATGAGGACAGGTCTTGACAGAGAGCTAGCTGTAGTTTGCAAAATGGCAGCCCATCCAGAATCTGCATGGAGATTTGCTTCCAGGAGATAAATCATAAAGGCTTCTTTTATATGGGCGCCTGATACCCATGTAGGGTTTTTTTTTCTTATCAGTCCCTAATTGGAAGCTAGCTTCAGATGTTATGGTTCAGGTCATGCTAATGATGAGCCCCAACATAGATGATGGGGTAGCGGTTAAGGTGTGTGTGTGTGAGCAGGGAAACAAGCAGAACAAAGATTCTGATACTCAGATGTAAACTATGCTAGAGCTATGCTATGCTAGAGCTGTCCTTAGAGTCAACACTCGGAGCTGGGAATGATACAGTATCACATTGCATCTTAATGCAGAAAGTCAGTAGGATTCGCTAGCTATCATTAGCAATACATGTTCATAAAAATACAACACAGGACTATATTGAATTGCACATGTTGAACAGCAAGTTACTTCATACTTAAAGCAAGCATGCCCAGTTCTGGTCTTCAAGGGCCACAATCCTGCAGGTTTTCCATCTATCCTCGTTCCAACACACCTGACTCAAACCAATCCCTCACTGTGCAGAACGTCATTGGTTGGTAGATCCATTTAAAGGAAGCCAGGTGTGTTGGAACAGGCACACATTGAAAACTTGCAGGATAGCAGTCTTCAAGGACTGATTTTGGACAACCCTGATTTAAAAGGTAGCAATGTTGGATTTTGAGTTCATAGTTGGTTAGACTTTTCCAACTTACTTAAACTAATCTCACTGTTTTTCCTGTAGAAAGTTAGAAAATCTGATTTCTTTGATCAAATAGTATGCACCTCATTTGTGTTCAGCATGATGACATTTTTATAACCATAAAGCACTGCCATGGCTGATTGGAACGTTTCTAATTTAGCAGGTGTTTGATCATAAACCAAAATATATATAAGAAGTTTTGTGATACAAGTGATAAGCTAATAGGTCAGAGGATCAACTGAATGATAATATTTTTCA
The DNA here is from genome assembly GCF_933228915.1 of Telmatherina bonti. Classification (NCBI taxonomy): domain Eukaryota; kingdom Metazoa; phylum Chordata; class Actinopteri; order Atheriniformes; family Telmatherinidae; genus Telmatherina; species Telmatherina bonti. The sequence continues at coordinate 32,566,068 of NC_136628.1, read as the reverse complement.
CATTAGGGTTGCAAGAATCTCTGAAGCACAGTTCATTCTAGCACATTCAATCACAAATATCAAGCTTGTTGCACAAAATAAATGTCAAGACATCATTTAAAATGAAAAAAGCTAAAATGTCAACCTTCAGTGGCTCAGTGAGGTATCACCAAAGTGGGTGGAAGTCATTCTATGACATCTGTTTATGAGATGCTTTTAACCCAAAGCGGCTTTCAAGTGAGGAACATGGAGGCTGAATATCTTGTCCAAAGACAAGCGAAGCTGGTTCTCAACCAGATATCTCCCGACTTAAAAGCGGCCACTCTAGCTCCTGAGCTCCAGCTGCTCCTAATTTGTCATCAGAGGGCGGTAGGATGAGTTCCTGAAAATCAATTCAGCTAATGAGAGTTTCCAGTTTGGACCAAAGTGGTGCACAGACTGATGATGCCATCATGCAGTTACAATGCAAACATGGCTATCCAGTAATTACCTCTGCAATGCAGAAACCTCTGAGTGGGCATCCTGCAGAGAAATGAAACCCTGTCGGGGATGAAGGCCTTTTTGACAGAGTTATACAGCAAAACGTCAACTCTGGAACTGATGGACCTTTTTTCTTTTATCAAGCTGATAAAGGAGGAACCTTCGCTGTGTCGGGCAACTAATACTGCAAAGTGACGCTACAACGCTAACCCTAAACACAGCAAATCAATCAAATAAGTATTAACAGCACAAACTTGGTAAATTAATTTTAACTGGATCAGAACCAGGACTACACAGGCTTATTGCTGCCTGTATTTCATAAAATAAACCACTCCTGCATCACATTATAACACTGCATATGAGTTTATCACTTCTGCAGAGTTCCGGTTTTAAGGCAAAAAAAAGTATCTTGTAAGCAACTTTAACTCAATCCTATGTTGAGACTTTAAATTCTACTGTGTCTTATTTTTAGTGTGAACTGATTATTTAGAGCTCCTTCACCTAATTTGAGTCAGCTGTCACTTGTCTTGCTTGTGGCAAGCGACAGCGGCAATTTTGCCCTCATTGAAGTTATTTTTTAACACCTTAAAATTAGTGTTTTTTAAACTCATTTCATGATTTTTTGTTCTATAATGACATGCTGTTACAAGATCCATTACCCAGTGAAATCCACTTACCGTGCTGGCAGCCACTTCTGCTTGTTTTTAACACAAGCATGCTTATACGTAGGAAGTTTGAGCTCAGATTTGAGTACAGTTCAAATTCTGCTTCATGATTTTTATGTACTGACAGCCACGAGCCATCCAGCACACAGCTATTCTTCCTACGCTGTTTGACCTTGTTCATTATCAAGCAAATACATTTGGAAGCAGGCGTCACACACATATATACGCAGGGCCGAAGCTTTGCTGAGAGGATTGCTGCGGTCTTTCTCCAATTAGATAAAACATAAACATACTGCAATGGTGGATTATTTTTAGTTTGCCTTTTATATGTACCATTTTCAGATAGAAAAATGAAATAAAGATATATTTTCCACTTGAAAGGTTATTCTATGCTATCAGAAGAAACGGATCATTGAACATGAAATTATAAATTAAATGAACAGAACATGGAAAATTTAAATTCTGCTGCAAGACAAAATCATTTAAAATCTCTTTTCAGCTCTTTTTCTTGTGGTTTTAGTCTGTTCATATAAAACCAAACAGGATTTAAACCTCTGAAGAAACCTCTCTTATCAGTTTCTGATAAGGCGGTGGCGTACCTCCTCTCCTTTCTGCAACTGAGTAATGGAAGTTTATTTTTTTATTCATTTGGATAATCTTTAATTCCTTTCTGGATCCTTTTGGAACTGAGGAAAAAGAGGGAAAACACAGCAGATGGCTTTAAATAAAGTTTGCATGTATAAAAATGATCAGTGTCTCATTAAACTGCAAATAATGCCTGACAGTTGCATAAACCTGCGCTCGTCTTGAGAAACTCTTGAAATCAGTGTTTATTGCTCCTTTTGTTTAATGCTAAACAGATTGTTCCTAATAATGTCATGTAATTTATAAAAAAAATCTTGCTTACTGTTAATATCCATCTAGTTATTTAGTGCATCTTTACAAAAAAAAAAAAAAAAGAAAAAAAGCAATGTTTCCAGTCTTAATAGCATTTCATCCTCCAGGATCTACATTAATCTTTTACATCCCAAGCTGCTTTTTCTTCTTTTTTTTTATCTCTTTGAATCAAAAGCAGGAAAATAATTCCATATTTCCAACTGTGCAGCAGTGGGCTGAAATCATATTTTATGATTTTCTGCACATCCCAATGCAGCGGATGTCTCTTTCCTACCTTGAAATAAGGAGTAAAATCTTGCAGCCGTATACATTTAAGGCACATTTGATTCCCACTGTGAGAGAAGGTAGCAATGGGCTTGAATGATAAAATTGTGTTGTCAAGGTAACAGGTTGTTCTGAAGACTGCGAAATATGCCGTACCAGTGATGCTTCTATACAATATGTCACCCCTGCAGCCTTTGTAGCACTGAACTACATAAGCTCTGTGTTTCACTCTCTCAAAGTCATCAGGTGACTGCAGATGTAATGTGCTTTGCATTCATAATTCAGAGACATTTAATAACCAGTCTGTCTTCATCAATATCATTTAGATTATTCACCGTAAATCTCATTTGCAAAAACCAAATTGTGGCTGTCGGAAACCTTGAGGTGGCACGGCGATTTCTTTCAAATGATGAATGAGGGGGGAAAAAGGTGGAAAGTGCTGGAGTGTGGAGATACACTGAGGCACCCTTTAACATGGCTCCTGAAGTAACCATGGATACCTCTATTTCATGGATGGAGTAATTTTAGCTGGAGTGGGATCTGAAAGAAACATATCACTGTTCCAGCACTCCACATCAGCTTTTATCGCATCTTAAATATCAGGATATTAAAAATGCGATGTTTAAATATCAGTACACCATAAATGCATCACAGTTACATGTCTGAATGCTCTCGTACTGTATAGTGTGTGGCGATAAGTCATGCCTGAGTACAATGCAGCGCATAAGCACTTGCATATAGGATGTTTTCTTTGCAGGAACCAAACTGAGGCTGTGATGCAACACAGTATATTATAACGTATATATAATTTAGTAAGATGTAAAGAGTATCTGAGAGAAACAAGCTTGCAGATTTAGACTGTTTCTGCACCTTTTTAAAACAGAAGGTTGTGAGGAGCAAAAATCCAGTCATGAATGGAAGTTTTCTCATTATAAAAAACCTAGATTCTGTGTTTGGTCGGAGCAGAGGATGGTAGTACTCTGATTTATCTGCTGTGGAGGGAGCAGGCATAGTGTCCGCACTGTCAAGGCAACCGCAGCAGGGCTGGTTGTGGGTGATTAAGAGGAGAAATAGTTCAAATAAAACACTGGAGCTCTTGGAGAACACACAAAAGGCTCGACTGTATGAGTCTGAAAGTCAGGACACTTATCTGGATGTGTGCATAAAAAATACATGAGGAAACATATGAACTCAGATTATGATAAATGCAGCCAAGACCATTTCTTTAACTGGAATGTAGGAGGCTTGTAATGTTCATACTGTGTTTCAAAAGGTTACGAGCAACATTGAAACAAAGCCACAGCACAAAATCAGCTGTTTACTGACCTGGATATGTTTTGGAAATCCGCTTTTTAATGAGTTTATTGTAAAAGAGAGCATAACCTTTCCACATGCTGTTATTCACATGGAAAACACTTATAAAAGATTTATACTGAGTTTTATAAGACTTAATGGCATGTTGCGGTTCAGGCTGATATCAGCAAGTGAAACGAGTGATCTCAGCCATGTGAAACTGGTTATATCTAGATAATTAAAGTTTGATCTGCATTCATGTGGCAGGTTTGCACCTACTATATTTGTGTGGTGGATACAGAAGATGCACGTTTGCAGAAAGTCAGCTCTGTCAAATGCCATCTGACTCCACCTACTGGTTTCATCCTGGGATTACATTCACGCCACCCAGTCTGACCCTCCACAGACATGTCTGGGGGATTTACATGATATTTTGAAGGCTGCACAAAAATCACGATGAGGACAGAGGTGTGTAAAGTAGAAGCAGGAAGATGAAGTCCTGTCTGGCAGTTCTTTCCAACCAGTCACCAAAGCAGGTGAATTCATGTAGCTCAGCTCCACTGCGAGGTAGATGAGCCTGTTAGTTAAAGCACCTGTTCTAAATGCATTGGTAGATCCAATAACATGGCAGGACTTCTACTTTACTTCTACTTTTTACACTTCTGGATAAGGCATAAACTCAGAGTCTGAAGCTGAGCAGCTGGTTGATACGTTGAACTACAACTGTTGTGAAACTGAAAGAAAAAGCACAACTTTTCAGGGTTTGTAGAGATTACAAACTGATTCCACCTGTTACCACTAGTTTATTCATCCAGTAAAATTTAAATTAAATTAAATTCAATTCAAAGACATGCATGTTAGGTTAATTGGTTAGTCTAAATTGTCCTTAAAATTGAGCGTGAATGGTTGTTTGTCTCTTTGTGTTGGCCCTGCGATGGACTGACGACAGACTAAGCGGTTTGGACAATGAATGAAAAAAAAAATTAAATGAAATTGAATTAGATAAAATTAATAACTGGCTACGTTACATTTTTCCAGAAACTTTTAGGCAGACCAGGACTACAACTGGGCCAGTCCAGTAACAGTTCCTGCTTCTTCTTTGGTTCTATAATATATGCAGAATGTAATTTTGCATTGTTGTTAAAAGTGTGGATGTCCCTGAAAAAGATGCGGTCCCGACAGCAGCACATTGCTGCCATCGTCGCCAGGAGCACTGTTACAACCTCATACCATCACAGAACATAACTGCTCCGCAGGAGTGTTCATTTCTTCCAGACAATATCTTGGAACACTGATTTTTCTGACCACAATAAGTATTTCCATGTAATGGTCCATCCCAGCCAACACCACCACTGGACAGGATTGTCATGTAGCCTCTTTTTCACCCAGTACAGTGTTAACTATTTATCGATGCAACTCTATATTCTAGTGCTTTAAAGAGGTTTAGAAACTGAAATTCCTTGTCTATGGGGTTATTTCAGCTATATGGTGCTTGTTGATGTATCATCTATACCAGGGGTGGGCCACTCCGGTCCTGAAAGTTTCCCTGCTGCAACACACCTGACTCAGATCAATGGATAATTAATAGACTGGTGCAGAGTGAAATATCTGCACCAGTCTGCTAATTAAGTCAGACATGTGTCAGGTGTGTTGCAACAGGGAAACTTTCAAGACACTTGCAGGACTGTAGCCTAAAGGACCAGAGTTGCCCACCCTGATTTATTTACTGGAACGTCCAGCTTAAACTTGCTCTTTAAATGTTGAAGCGCTTCCATTCATCTTGACTCTTGTAATGCCATCACGCACTGCAGAGGAAAAAAAAACATGCAAATCCTTATTTTTCTTTGATTAACACTGTATTTTAAAAAAATATTTCAACGATTTTCTCTTGCTTTCATTGACAAAGGCTCATTCTCTTGTAGATACAGCTTTTTGTGACGCCTGTGCAGCAAAACGGAGGATTAGCATCTTTGTGCACATCTCAGTGAGAGAACAAAGACACAACATCAGAAAGAGACAATGACGTCCAGAGGCATTGTCGTATTTGACCTGGTTGATGCAGTGAATGCATTAAAAAGCATAGAAAGAAAGCTTGTATAAACATTTAATCACTTCACTGTTTTTTTGATAACCTCTGTTTGGGCAATGTGTTGATCAGACAGAACAACGTCCATCACAACAACCTTGTAAATATTCAGACCTTCAGAGATGACCAGGTCCAGACTGTGTCTTTTCTGATATAATTTAGTTAGTTTGGGACATAAATGTGAAATTCAGCAAGCAGAAGAGAACATAAAGAGATGTTCGCTGATGTAAAGTTGGGAAAAAGAAAAAACTATTTAGAGCCGGTATGAAAAGTATCAACTCGTTTTTTTCCTTATTGACATGACATATGATTTATACTGGATGAAACAGCATTCTCTTCCTGTACAAGGTAAATTCATTTCCATTCTTCTTAGAATTCTGGCTTTTAGTGACTTTTTAGTACCTACATGATATTTCATACTCAGGTAAAACAAAGGTCTTTGGGATGTTTTTGTATTTATGCTGTATGTGGGTTTTTCCCTCTAATTAGAGGCACAGCTCACATTGTACTAGGTTTGAAAAGAAAAAAAAAGTAAATGCAGGTCTGAACATGTTAAACTTGCCAGCAATGAGTCTAAACCTAATCCTGTTGAAAACCATGAAAGAGAGCTGAAATCTGACTGGATCTGCAGAAAGAACTCCTGAAAATTAAATTCAGGTGAATTTGTAGTAATACAAGAGTTCTAGAAAGTACCACAAGATAGGCACAACAAGACTGTTGTCAAAATTCAACTTGCGTATGGCATTTTAACATTATTTTCGGATTTGGAACTAAAATAATCAAACTTCAAACCACAACACTGTCTTAGTGCTTCATAAACATCAACATCTAAAGTGAAAGCAAAAATCTTAAGCAAGAAACGTTTAAGTACCTCAAGGAGGAAGGTCAAACTGTTTCTGATTTGAAGCTTCGAGTGCTGTATTACTAAATAAATGCTTTTCTAGTTGGATGTAATAAATGTTAAGTAGTTTATATTTATTCTTTAGTAGTTAAGAAAACAAATAGAGGTCGCATTGAGCCTGCCCAAAGCCATGTCACAACCTCTCTTATCTATTTGAGCTTACTGTCAGCAGAACCAGACAGCATAAAGAAAACAATAAACAGTGACACAACACATTACTATTAATTTTTTGTAACGCAAACCAAAGACGGAAATAAGAATAAATCGTCCTCCCACTTTTCTTGGCTGCAGCGTCGGTCGGGGTGTGTTCACGGACCCCTCCCACCGTCGGTCGGGGTGTGTTCACGGACCCTCCCACAAACCGAGTTTAGAGTGAATGCTGCAGGCTGAAACCAACATCGTGCTTTTCACCTCACAAAGCGCTGCTGCCACACGGTAAACCATCCCGTAACTTACATTGTTATAAAATAAGAGCAGTTTTTACTTGTATAAAGTGGATATAGTGGATTTATCCGGTCAGTTGTGCTAAATTAAACGACAACGTAGCTAGATTAGCTTAGCTCGCCTGTCTCATGCTAGTCCGGCCTGTTTGACATTAGGTTTCGACTAACTAGTTGAACATGTTAGAAGGACTTTTTAAGATGCTAAAAAGCTTTATTGCATTGTAGCTTTATTAAAAGGCTACATGATTTTAAACTTGAAGCATGACAGCTTTGTGTCTTGTGTGGAGTTAGCAAACCGAAACGAGGAAATTTAGCAGTAATGTTGATGTTATTTAACTTCCTTAAACGTGTAAACATCAACCGATTGTATGTCAGATATATGTTTTATTATTATAAAAAGCTGGTAAAGCTTTTGCAGCTGGGTGTGGTGTAAATTCTTACCCTTAACAGGAAATATTTTAAGAGGGCGACTATGGGGAGTGCCAGTCTGTAATCAGTGTGTACACAGAGGAGGGGCAGGATATACCTATTTTAATAATGAACCTAAATGGCCAGATTAAACCAACAAATTTAAGAAAAACAGGACATGTGGAAAAATTTAGCCATCATTGCATTGTCACCTTTTTTTTTTTTTTTTTTGTGGGATTTCCCAGATTAAAAGCCATGCAATAAAGCAGAAAAAAAATCAACGAACTGTGTTCCCATAAAACTGAGCTCTTTCACGGTGATACAAATCAGAAATCCATTAACAGATTGATTTTTATTTGCAGTTGAGAGGATGTTCTTTGCTAACAAATTCATCAAAGGCATCATTGATGTTGTCAGGTAAGAATATCTATAAATGATTTAATTTGGAGGCAAAAATAAAGGTGTTTTGTGGCTTAATGTCTTCCTTTCATATCTGATTCTGTCTTTATAGCAACATCGACCCCGAGCAATTCACTCCAGCTGCTCCTGTAAGTGTTTCATGACCCATCCATTGCTGTTTGCTAGTCATTGTTGTCCGCCTCTATGATGCCAGGGTTTCTGATCATTTCCTCCATCTCACAGCCTCCACCACGCAGGCCGGTTGCATATGCAGAGCAGCATGAAAGCGACGAGGAGAAGCAGTTCCGCAGAGTCTTCCAGCAGCTTGCTGGAGATGTTAGTGTCAATCTAGATTAATCTTTGACTCTTAAGTGGTTTTTAATGGCAGCACTTAAATGTGTTGCACTAAAACTGTTCACATGAAGACCATTTATGAATATTTATCTGCACAGCTGTTTTCAGGCTTCTTCTCTGTTGTTTTTTTGTCACACAGGACATGGAAGTCAGCCCAAATGAACTGATGAATATCCTGAACAGAATCATTGGAAAACGTAAGATTTGTTTTGCACCAGACACACTAGAAGGTTACCCGCAGCTCTGCTCTAATGCATAGCTCTTTGACCCAGGTTTTAACTGTAATGTCTCCTGTCAGTGCATCTTTAAAGATGTACATTTATGGTGACTGACTTGTGTTTTTAGATGGAGACCTGAAGACAGATGGTTTCAGCATTGAGTCTTGCAGGAGCATGGTGGCTGTCATGGATGTATCCTTTCTGTCATTTGTGTTCTTTATGCATTATTCAACCCCTATGACCATGTAGAAAACAGAGCTCACTGTGTCACCTAACTAAAAAAAAAAGTACACCTTGGGCAAATACAAGGTATCTGTGAGTAGTGCAACTGTTTGATTAAACTTGAGCTGAAGAGGACTTTCCTTGTTTTCCTTAATACTGCTTCAGAGTGATAGCACTGGAAAACTCGGCTTCCACGAGTTCAAACATCTCTGGAATAATATAAAGAAATGGCAGGTCAGTACTGCAGGGCATTTTCTTTTGTCCCACACATCTGCTTCTATCAAGTCAGTGTTAAAGATCGACAGCAAAAGTGAACGGGAAATAAATGTTAGCAGAATGAATGAACGGTATCGCCTGATTTACATATGCAGTGTGTCAAACTTCCTTTATTTGATTATCTGGATATTTTTGAATAGACATAAATGTTATCTTCATGCCAGGTTTACTGAACGAATGTCCCGGTTGTTTTGGTGACTAAACTGTGCATAAATAATGGAATTTTAAGAAAAACTTATTGAGATACCAAAAAGTTTGAGGTTGCGTAACAGCTTTAAACGCTGTCTGTTATTACTGTTTAGGGCGTGTACAAGTCTTACGACACGGATGGCTCTGGTGTTATTGGTCCTAATGAGTTGCCCGACACTTTCAGAGCTGCTGGTGAGGATTTATTTAATCTTCTATATTTGGCTGTTCAGGTAAAGTTACATTTATAGACACAAACGTAGAAAAAAGGGGGCGAATGGGAGGGTTGGATTACTGTCATTAGTTGTAAAATTAAAAATGTTTAATTTTGCATATTTGTCTTTAGAGAAAAGCTAATTTCTGTTTGCATGATATTACTTTAATCATGGCAGGTTAATGCTGAACTTGATGACTGAATTTGCAGCTCAGCATTCATGTAAATGCTGGTTAACGGTAATGGACATGTCTCTTACTGCAGGGTTCCCTCTAAATGATCAGCTCTTCCAGATGATCATTCGCAGATACAGCGACGAAAACGGAAACATGGACTTTGACAACTACATCGGCTGCCTTGTGCGACTTGACGCCATGTGCCGTGAGTTTCAGAGACATGTCTTGATTTGGTTCCCCGTTGGTGTCGAAGTTGAAGAATAACTGTCTATTAATGTGTGACCTAATTTCAGGTGCCTTCAAAATTCTGGATAAAGATAACGATGGAACAATCAAAGTCAACGTTCAAGAGGTAAAGTAGTTTAAATTGTTTAGTTTCGACTTGAATTTAGACCTTTAAAGAAGAAATGACTTGATCGAGCTACATTTAAAAAAATACACAATTCAAAAGTCCAGACCTCTTAAGACCCCCCCCCAAGCCCCGCATCCAAAGCACAGATGTGCGCAGTTGTCATACTTCTGGGTTCAGGAGCGCTGGGCAACCATAATTCCCAATATGTTTAAGTGTATACTAGGCATGCACCGATCCACTTTTTGGGAGTTCTGATCCAATACCGATATCTGAAACTTGAATATCTGCCGATACTGATATTTGCAGATACCAAATCTGTTTATGTGAACATGATTGTGACTATGGTTATTACCGCTGTTATAACTGTGTAGGATTTCATTAAGTTGTAATAAATGACCCATCCTTTCTGAAGTTTCTTCACCAATACAGATATAACAACATTACAGATCTAACAATTTCAACAAGTTTTGTTTTGATTTGGCAGATTTTACCTAAATACAACTATAAATGTGTGGTTTTGAAACAAAGATCTCGCTTTTAGTGGAACAAAAAATGTCACATTTTAACATTCAAGGCATTTATTTCTTTTAAAACTTGACTGGTGTGGTATCTATATACTTTTATTAACACCAAGTACGAGTACCCTCGCTTGGTATTGAGCCACTATCGGTATCTGTGCATCCCTAGTGGTGTGTACTATATTTTGGCGTAGTTAACTAGCTAACATAGCTAGCCAAGTTCTAGCTCTTCCTTTGTTGCCTTTAAAATTGCTTCGAGTCTCTGAAAGCACAGAGGGTTCATGGGACAATTTTTTTTTTCCAGCCCTGTCCGTTCCACTTGTGACTAAATTGTTTTATTTTTACATTAGCGCATTTAATTAATTGGCTGCAGTCAGGATGTGAGGGGGTTTTAAGCAGTAGAGTAAAACATGTTCCCAGAAAAAATCTCCTACCCAACCTTTAAGTCATTCCTCTGTGTGTTCAGCCTTTCATGACGTCATTTCTGCTCTTGTCTTTGCAGTGGCTTCAGTTGACCATGTACTCTTGAGTCCCAGTGATGCCTCTTGATGCCTGTTTTATTGAACCACTTTTTTTTTTACAACAGTACAAAATACTTTATCCATTATCTATCCAGTTTTCTGTTACATTTGTGTGCCATTTTATAATCGACAATCAGCGCAATGGAAGTGTTGTTGGATGTGTTATGGCTCAGTAATTTGTTTTGCAAGTCAGAATTTTATACACTTGGTCATTGCTGAAAATCAGAAACAAATGCCCCTGAAAGGTCAGGACAAGAACGCAGCCCACATGAATGAGGTGTGCAAACATCACTGTGTTGAATTGGTGTCATTTGGTTAGCGTGTTTGGTATTTACCCTGAAGTCAAAAATAGCACGAGGAGAGACAGACCAACACCTGAGAATTTGACAAACCTGATCAGAAGCGGCTTTGCTTTGGGGTTTGGGGCTGGTTTCACAAAGGCATGTCCTGTTAAGAGTTACCATCCTAGTTTTACTCTTCACTTGTTTTCATGCTAAAGTTAGTGGAGAAAAAGAAAAGATTTAGGGAAAATTCACGGCTTCTGACAACTCCGTCACCTGCTAGCAAAGTTGGGAGAGACTACTGTAAAGATGTTGCTAGAAAAACATCTCCCATGAAGCACGTGGTGTCTATCAGAGTTTATAGAGATCAAGTGTGAAACATTAGCATGGTTGTTGGTTTTCCCCTGCATGAAGAGCCAAACAGTCAGTTCCACCGGTTTTACTTGTTTACATCTTCTCTGAAGTGCATCGGTGTGTGTAGACAAGTCGTGTGGCAACTATTCTTCTTGATAACGCCTGTTGGGGTTGGACAATCTGATTCCTGAAAGTTACTGAGCAACAAATTCTTAGAAAACTTTAAACCAGCCTTAACCTGTAACAAAACAAAATCTCTTTCGAGTAGAACTTACCTATCTGGTTTGCATTGCTTTGCTTTTTAAACTTGTTTAAATTTTAGACTTTGTGAAACCAGCTGGTAAAACAGGATCTGGTCCATCAACTTTTTATTTTTGCTGAAGGGAGAATAAGGGTAAATGTATTAAGACACAGTCTGAACACACTAGAGCACATTATAATTAACTGCACTTACCACGTTTAGCATTGAAGTTGTATTTACTTTAAATCACTAGCTGTCAAGAATGTGTTGCACATCCACAAAAGGGCAAAGTGGGATAAAAATGCTGAACTTTCTCTAAAGTGACATGCAGTTACATAGTTTAATGTCTATATGCAGCATATCCGCCTCTGTTTACCACGCTGAATGCAAAGGTATGCCAACATCCCAAGGAGCCAAGTTTTGTTTAGACCGTTTAATATTATGCCATTTAATGTTCAGTACTTGTAGTGATGACTATTTACTGTATACTTTGGTAAATATCTGAAGAGAACGGCAGCACAATGTGTGAATTAATAATATATATGTATGCCAATAATGCATGCACTCATTAGTTAAGATGCCATAAAGGGTTTTAACTATGTAGTTCCAACCATAGCCAATAAACTTCCTGAATATGCTTAAAGTTCTGTGCCATATTTTAAATAAAAAGAAAGGATTGAAAATGCAATGCAAGTCTGATTCATGATTAAATGTTGACTAAGTAAGTTTCCCCTTCAGCTGATCTGAGGCTCGGCTTTGAACAGCCATTCAGAAAAGTTTTGCAGTTTAGCTTAATCCAACTTTTTTCCTGTCCAGCATCATGCAGGAGGAATGATGGTCTGTTTATATTAATCTACTTTGCTAAAGTGAGCTTTTTATGTCTATGATAAGTTATGTAAAAAAGTATTTTACTGATACTTGAGAGGAAAAGAAGGGGGAGTAGAACAGAAAGACTCAACAAAATAAAATATAATTGTAGTTTCTGATAATTAATGCAGTCAGATTATTTTGATTTTAAGACACGATATTTAGTAGATTTTCTCTGAGTTGGACCCATCGCATCCTGTCTCTTCTCTGAGCTCCCTCCAGCCAGTAAAAGTATTCAATATTGACTTCCTGTCTTATATGTTCAGATGGGATATTTCACACTGAGGCTCTGAAGCTTCTTTCATTCTGTTCAAACAGACTGCTTTGAATCACTGTTGAGGCTTCTATCATGTGTAATCATGTGACCAAAGACATTGGAGACTTGATACATGCTGAAGAAACACAAGTGAGAGTACTGATTTGAATCTTTTCTCGTGGTTTCAGTCATTGTCAGAGACCTTTAATTGTGGCAGAACTATAAAGCTGGCAAATGCAACTAAAACAATCTCATATATGGTAATATTTTGACCTTGTGGCTCCCACAAAGATAAGTCTTTATGATATATGGTTTGGCTAGTAGTAGAATCAAATGCGGAAAATAAATAAATGGTGTATTATAACACTTATAATTTGTAAGTAGTTTCTGACACATATGGCTATTTAGTCCACAAATCATGAAGATCAGTCTGTAATATTAGTATTGTACTTCCCAACAGTGATTTTAAAATACAACATATAAAATAAATTTAAAGTCACGTCTCCTGTAATCACAAGTAGGGACATGGCAACACACGCTGCTTTAACTCCAGATGACCACTGAATGTCACTAGCATGATCTGTCAGGGTTTGACGCTTCAAATCTTGTTTTTGAAACAGCTGGGAAGACGTCTCAAATGCTTCAGAGGGCTTCATCTGCTCATCTCCTTACTTCCTCCTCTGTCTCTTTCTCCACCTTTTCATCTGATAATATCTTCTTGTGTTTCTTTGCTGAATTATCATGTTGTAGTTGAAAATGGTCGGTGAATTAATATCCAGTTGCTTGTGAAGTGTGATTTCTCAGTAACCACTGATAAAAAAAACACCTTTCTTATATATTGCAAATTACATACTTTCTTGGGATAAACAGGTATTAAAGAGTAATATATGCTTTTAACAGAAAAGATGGATGATATGGTCTTAATCTATATTAAATTGAAGCACTGGTAGAGTGATACCTGAATAAGTAGGTGTGAATGTGATGGGAGTAAATGTTATATTATGCAAGTTTTAGAGTTGCAATTTATTGTGTCTTTCTCTTAAAATGCTATGAACCGAATAATACATTTTCAACAAGTCAGAGTTATTATGGAGGGTTGAAAAGGGTGAAATACAAAAAATGTTAAATAATCCAGTGGTGCATCCGGTTTTTTGTTCTTTATTTGACAGGGACAAAGCATATTAGAACAAGAGACGTCGTCTAAATATGCCAGTTTTAGCCAGAAGGCTCATTTTCATCTGTCGTCCCTGAGCCTCTGTTGAGATCCAGATCATCATTATTGAAATCACTGAGATCATCATTATTTCATGATGAGCAACAGGAATTCATGATAAAGTCTTCATAAATTAATGCATTAGTTCATGAGTTACACATTACTTAAGTATATGATTTGTACCATTATTATAAAGTGTTACAGAAAATTCATGTAAAACAAACACTAATATTAACTAATTAAAAGTTTCATTAAAATCGGTCAAGAGCATGCGCTCTCTACATCCCACTGCAACTCCATCGCATACTGATGACGCGAACGATACCGGAACTTGTAGTTCTCCTTCAAAATAAGGCCGCTGTAGGCATAAAGATATTTTAAAACTATAAACTAACTTTAAAAAGCAGATAAATAAAAAGCACTGGTTGAAAATGTTGAATTATAAACTATTTGTTCAACTATACCTATAAGATAAGGTGGCCTTGCCATTCTAATGAGAATGTGTACGTAAATAACGAGCAAGTGAAAACCGGAAGTTTGTTTGTTGTTTTTTTTTAAAATTAAGTTTTCAAAAAGTTATGTCATGGGTTAGTTTTTATGAAGTGTAATTATGAAGATGATCATTAAAAAGGAACAACAACACAGAAATTAAACAGTATAATACAAGGAGAATCAACCAGTGATGTAGTTGTATAGTTTGCACAAATGTAAGGTTTTCCTATGTTTTAGGTTAGTATAGTTCAATTTTTGGATCAAATGAAAAAATCAACTTAATAAATAAAAAAATAAAAAAAAATAAAAAAACAACAACAAAAATGTAAACCGGATATAATTCATGCTACATTAGCATCACATGGGCTAGCTTTACGGTTGCTATCTTGTCGACAGGGAAGTTTTTCTTCTCATTTCTATACCCAATCGCAGCTTTTTTTTGGTAGTGGTGATATATCCTTCGTCTTATGAATTATTTTTTCATTCGTATGCATATTTTGAAGCTTGATTGCGTGACTGAAACGCTTCATTAGCCATTTATCAACATAGCGTTAGCTACCGTAGCATTGGTGCAGAGAGCTACCTTACTAAAAGGTGTTGTTGTGTAACATCAGAGGAACAGTAGCCTAATATATTCTGCTGTCTAGAAAGACGACAAAACACCCATGCTTCCTTCAGATTGTAAGACCATGTAGGCAAAGGAGCCCTTTGGATGCAGTTGATAGCGGAATCTGCTTTAGCCTGCTAGGTAGGCTAACGCATGTGTAAAATGTTCATTGTTCATTCACTCTTACTGTGCAAATGCTGTCAGTGTGATTGTAGCAACAATTATCTGATTTTTCCTGATTAATGGTGTGATCTGTTTTTGCAGTTATATTAGAGGTTTGAAATTGTTTTTATTTTACTGTCAGCTTGGCTAATTTAGCAGTCAGACTTGCTCAGCTGTTGTCCTTGAACGCATCACTGTATTGCTGCTACTTATTCGATAATTTATCAGATTAGATTAGATTAGATTAAACTTTATTGTCATTACACATCTACAAGTACAATGCAACGAAACGCAGTTGGCAATAAGCAACAAGTGCAAAGTATACAGTTGTGCTCATTTATTCATACCCTTTCATTAAAGAAGAAAAAAAAAAACAGCTGCCTGTAAAATAAGATGAAATTGACTAAAGTAATAATAAATAAAAATTTTATGAAAATCGTTAAATTATTTTCTAATTCTGGTTTGATATAATTTTTTTTTTTAAAGCAGACAAATAAGATAATTTATTACATATTGCATCACTCATAAACTAATATTTTGTTGAACAATCCTTTAATGTTTCGCTCCAGTCAGGTGTTTTCTGTTCCTCTCAGTCAGACTTCTGCACCGGTTGACAGGTATTTTGTCCCACTGTTCAACAGAAAAATGCTCTAATTTGTCCAGGACCAATTTGTTTGTTTGTTTTTGTTTTTCTTTCTTCAACTCAATTTAAATGAAAAAACAGTGTCTTATATTACTAAATTATATTTTTACAAATTTTTAGTTATTGTTCCTTTTTTAAGTCTCCAGTTATTTGAGTGATTGTTGTAAATTCAGCCTTTTCTTTAATGAAAGGGGATGAATACATATGAGCACAACTATATATTATCTGCAGTATGTACAAGTATTTTATAGCTGTGGCATGAAGTGATTGTCACAGTATACTGATTTGAGTACTATGAACATTAATTACAGATGGATATGGGCTTTAAATATACATCCAGTGTTGGCAGAAGCTATTAAGATAATTACAGATGGTATGTACAGGTCTTATACCTTAACACTAGTGGAATTGGATGTTAAATAGTGTAAATAATAATAATGAGCAGCAGGCTGACTAAGTAAAAAAGTGAAGTAAAGTTCAGTGCATAGTATTCAGTCAGTTTGGGGGTGATGTGATGAGATGTGGGGTGCTATGAGGTAAATTGTTGGTGGGGGGGCAGAGTTCAGCAGGGAGACAGCCCCGGGGAAGAAGCTGTTCCTCAGACAGCTATTGGTTTAGCAGAACTTTTAGTTTCTCTAACAATAAACCAGTGACAGACCAGAACCGTTGTCATGCGTGCTTATATTCTGTTTTGTGTTCCTGTCAAGCAGACTGTTGATATCCTGACGCATAACTGGAGAGACACAAAGCAGCTGAAGATCTTGTGAAGCTTTGTCTGGAGGATGTCTTCATCATTATACTACAACCAGGACAGTGTTACTCGATTCAAGAAAAGAAAAGCTCGATTTTCATTCAGCGAAGTCCACATCCTACTGGATGAAGTGAGAAAGCATAGGATGGTTGTTGTTGGTATGTGTCTGCTTACCAGTTGTTTCTGACGTCCTCAGTAAAATAATTCTTCTTAAAATGAAAAGATTTTGTTTTTTCACTCTGAGAATTAAAACAAAATGGTATAAATTCCTTTTATTTTTTTATTCTAAAAGGTAAATTCAACCGTGGAGTGCCAACAGACACAAAGAAGCGCACATGGGCAGAGATTACGGCACGTGTCAATGAGATCGGGGAATGCCAACGTGAAGTCATAGAGGTCATCAAGAAATGGTCTGATCTGAAGTGTGACACGAAGAGAAAAGTGGCTGCCATGCGGTCGGGGACGGTGCCCAACAGAGGCCTTAACTCGCGCCTTTCCCGAGACCTTAATCCAACAGAGAAAATAGTCCTTCAGATTCTGGAGATGGACAATGAGGACCAAAGCACCGGCGACTTCAGTCCACTGGGGGACGATGATGACGTCCCAGAGGAGGAAGAAGAAATGGAAGAGGATGACATGATTGGAATGCAAAGTTCTCCTAATGGTGGCGTAGTCATGCCATCCATGCCACCCCCAACTTCCTACAGCGTGAGCGGACTTCCACAGTCAGGTAACATTTGTTTTAGCTTGTTCAAAAAATATGAAGTTACTACAAAATAACTGCCTTCCTCTCAAAGTACTACATCTTTGTTCCATTTTTATATTTAATGTGATGCTTCTGGTTCATGAACACGTGTGCTTCCTCTGATGTTGCAGGCGAGTCGTCACAGCCTGCTTTCGATATGCAATATGAGGTTCCTACAACAGAAGGTGATTTGATTATGTTTGGAAATAATTTTGGACAGTTTAGTTTAGATCTTTAGTTAAAAAAAAAAAAAAAAACTTTCATGTTTTTTTTTTCTGTGTCAAGATATTGAAACGACTTTTGGGGATTCAGATGATGATCAAAGGGAAGACGTCCTCTCTTCAGCTCAGACAACAAGGCCGACAGAAGATCATCAAATTAACAATGGTCCCCAAAAACAATCCCAGACATCGTCTGGACCGCCAGCTTCCACGACTGCGCTTCCGGGGTCAGGTCAGCCCTCGCAGGACACAAGGGACGGCGTATTGCAGAATGCGTCGCTGAGCCTCCAGGAGCAGCACGCCACCAACATTCTGCTGGAGACCGTTTCGCGCTCCCTGGAGCTGCTGTCTGAGTCTGTGCAGCAGCTGGCAGAGACTCAGCAGGAGTTTGTGCGCGAGTCGCTGCAGTTGCAGCGTGAGACGGTGCAGGTTCTCAGAGACTTCACAGGTGGTGCCATCGCGCTCATGCACGACAAACTGAACGGCCGGCCGGCGTTATAACGACAGGCCCGGACGGAGATATCGCCTAGTTGCATCACTGACTTCACACGCGGCCCCTCAGGTGCAGGAACACTTCGGTTCTGTTGGACGCCACCTCTGCTTACTGTACTTTTTTGATAGTACTTCAATGTACTGTGGTTGTTTTAAACTTTATTGGTAGAGACATTGTTTTTCTGGAGTTGCTGTCTGTGTGGTCACATCAAAGTTGGTCTGGAGAAAATAACTGATATTCGCCATAAAGAAAGAATACGGAGAGAATTTCTTTGCTACTGAAAGTCAGACTCCTACCACTGACATTTTTTTGCAAACATCCTTTAAGCCTTTTAATGTTATCATTGTAAAGAATGAATTTTTAATTTGGGAAAGTCTTGAAATGTGTCTTTTTGTTGTTTTTTTCTTTGCATCAGTGTCAGGAAATTACCACATGTACTGTAAAGGTTGAGTGGATCTCTGCACCTGACCATTATATGGTCTTTATGCCTGAGCTGAGCAAAACGTGTTTGATCCATTGGAAATAACTATATGTTAAAAAGGTTCATCTTGTGCGTTTTTTTTTGTTTTTTTTTACATGATAAACATGAACACTTGAATATAAAAGTTTCACTGAGTTCTTTTTGGTGTGGAATAAGCTGTCACAAAGTGAAACAAAGTGAAGCTCATTTTCCCAGCTGTGAATCTGGAAAATGCAGCATGCTCTGGTGGACACACTGGGGCTGTATTTTTTCCACTTGGCTGCATATAATGCATTTTAAACAAAATGGTCAAATATTTTCTGCTTCATAGGTTAAAAGTTCAAAAACAAGAAAATGTGGGGAACATTAAAACACTAGCGATGGTTTAAAAGTGTAATAAAAACAACACTTGGCATTGTTTGTTTATGGCATCATGGAGGAAGTTCAATATGTAAAGCAAGAAAAAAAGCAAAATAAAAAGAAACTACCAATGCATTGCTATTAAATATGTAATTTCAACGGCTGCTGGTTTGTGTCGGTTTACTACTTTTACCTCAGACATCAAGTCAGCCAAATCTTTGCAGATTAACAAAAATTTAAAAAAAAGGACATGAAGTTTTCTTCTCCCTGGGAGTGATGGTTATATTTAGGATGACAAAAAAAGCATTAAAACTGCATAATTTTAACGTGTACTTCCGTATTCAAGACACATTTTCTATGTTTTCCAATAAAAATGCTGGATTATAAATGAAGTTCTGTTTTTTGTTGCGTGCAGTGTCATAAAAACAACAGCAGGGGGCGCAGTTGCACAGTCTGACAGGCTAACCGGAAACTGACATAAATGAATTACAGACATGATCAATATTCTTTACTATATTTTGCAGCAAACTATGAACCCCAAAACTAGTTTGAGGCTTGACTCATAACAAACATTGGAATATCACGTGATTATGCTGCAAATATGTCTTTTTTTTTCTCTTTTGGAAGTTTATAGGTAATTTTTAGTACAACAGGGAAGGAGACTGAAGCAAAAACGGCAAAAATCAGAGCTGAACGCATGAGAAATAATATCCTGTCAGTAATGGAATCAGATATTGGAAAGGACATAAATAGGTAAATTAATAAATGATGTCTCAGACACACATTGGATCTATAATAGGTCTTTACCTGGGATAATGTGCTGCTTTTAGAGCTGAAGTAGAAGGATGCTGCAGCCAGATTTCTGTTTAAAACACATAAACATAAATCAAATCAAACTTCATTTGTATAGCACTTTTCGTGCTTAAAAACAATACAAAGTGCTTTACATTATAAAACAATTTACATCAAAATAGATAAAACACAAACACACATTCACCCATAGTCCCCTTTCACCCACCCACAACCACCCTCACCCGTGCCCTATTAGCCCTTTAACAGTTAAAAGAAGACAAATGGCCAGGTACCAGATAAGGAAACAATATCCTCAGGGTGCACCTACAGAAACCCCCACCCACGACCACCCAGGCCATCACCATGGGGGCCACCCGACATTTAATCTACTTTTTCCTCATTAAATTACGGCTACGTGTTCAATACAGGATAAATGATAACATTCTGCTGATTGCACATGGAATAAATGTATTAATAGTCTGTCACAAACGCTTTTATCTGACCCTCTGCTGCCTTTGTTTCCAAGCAGTACTTTGTATCAGCAGCTTTTAGTAGTTTTCAGACCCAGATTTGTTTTCTGGAGACTGACTGACAACCTCCACATCAAAATCTGGTGTCACTGCCAGAACTTGACTCTCAGATAAGAACACATTTCTTTCTTGTTCTTTGTTTTTATCATTATGTCTTCAGGGATTAACTCTTCAATGTATTAATTGAAGATGGTAATTTTATTATATGTTTCATGCTGCTCTAACATTTTTCCACATCTTTAGCTCTGTTTGTTTGCCATGACTTTGGTCATTTTGTTGGTTTTAGTTGTGTTGTGCACCTTAACTTGACCAGGTTGTATCATCATTATTGTCGCTTTTATACATTTAAGTAGCTTTATGGAACTCCCTTCCTCTCAGCCTGACATCATCTGAGTCAGTGATCTCTTTTAAAAAGCAGCTTAAGACATATCTTTTTAATTGTGCTTTTACTTGGTTTTATTTATTTTTTATATTCTTTCTTGATGGTTTTTATGTTGTTTTAATGTTTTTGTGTTTTTGTTGTGAAGTGCTTTGTGATTTTAATCTTGAAAGGTGCTAAATAAATAAACCTTTACTTACTTACTTGCATATTGATCATATTATTTTATACTGTATCAAAGAAAAATGGACATGCTGGCTGCTGATTCAACACTATCCAGCATCACCTGTCGCCATGAACATCTCTTTGCCTATTAGTCAAACAGGTTGCAGGTCAGCTCAGCTCTAATGTTCAGCTTTTTTCCCCTCAAACACATACAATACAAACCAAGGATGCACATTTGTGTAACATTATACGTTGTTTGAGAAGGAGCAGAAGGAAGGCTTATTTAAATACTCCTCCTTATTTATAGTCTTGCATTTTCACAGTTATATGGCTATATACACAGTTTACATACTGAAAGCTTTATTTTCTAGATTATTTATAGCTTTACTGCTGGATTTACCTCATTTTCTGCTCAGAACTGTGTCGAGCATAAAGGACTCAAGTCCTCTTTGAATGACAAAAGGCACATTTTGACTTTAGTGTCTTATACAGTATGAGACTGTAATGGTAAACAAACAGCTCAGCAGCGAAAGATGTATGGGGTGGGGGGTGGGGGGGTTGACCTGATATATCCAGCTCCTTTCTTCATATCTGCATTGTAAAATACACACACACACACACACTAACTCACACATACACAAGAAAGAGGGATGGTTAAAATGGACTTGCATTGTTCCCCTGCAGCTCCTTCTGCCTCACTCAGTTAAACAGCTGCTGGGGTTGGGCCGGAGGGGGGGGGGGGGGCACTGGGATCCAGCAGAAGTTCAACAATCTGCTGGGGTTTCCTCTGTGTTATTGTGTCTGGTTGGGGGGCTGGGCTCTTTATAGGCAGCTGTATTCACATTGTGAGCAGCTCTTTTACCTTTAATTCTTTGCGGAGCCCCTTCAACCTGAGGCTTAAGCCCGTCTGAAAAGAAATGATTGAGCGCCTGTAAAACTGTATTCTGCTCTGTTCCAACTCCTGTTCCCTGTTCTGAAAAGGATGCAATGTTTTCTTCCTTAATTTGTGAGTGAATGCTTATGCTTAATCTGTCTTTTAATGGTGGAATACCTTTATAGGCTGCGCTTCTCTGGTCTGCTCGTCCACAGAAATGTAGATTTAGCCCTTTTTATCTGTTAGACTTTTACAAACCTCGCTGTTTCTCTGAAAGGAAACCTTACAGGAAGGTTCTCGTTTTGACAAAGTTGGTGGACATATGGTGGAAAGACGTGAATTTAGAGTGGTACAATAAGAAGTGAAGAAAATCTATCTATCGATCTATCTATCCACAAGTCTTTATGTAAGTTTCATCCCCCTTCCTGCTGCCCCATTGACCCTGGTGGCCTTTCCTTTTCTACAGTTTTCACCCCCCCACCTGTTCTCGTTCCTCCCTGCTCCCCCTTTCATCTCCCATCTGTCACTGAAGCTGCTGGACGACAGAGCCTAAAGAAAGGTAGGCTTGAAGGAAGGCGAATCGACTTGGAATGGATTAAATTATTATTATGGCCCCTTTTGTGCCTGGACAAAAGAGTCATTATGCATCTGCTGCTGTCAACGAAGAGTTCACTTTTATTTACTTCATCGTGTCCGTTGTTTCGGAGAGGATTTGTGACTCGATCAGAGACTCTGAGAAACAAATTTGTTTGTTCCATATGTGAAAGCAATGTCTGTTCTTTAGAAAATCTGAACACAAATGGGTTTTTAAGTGCACTGAGTCGTGCATGAAGGGAATAACTTTAGCAGAGAGATGAAAGATACAACCCCACTACCAAAACAAGCTGGGACATTGTATAATATGTAAATAAAACAGAATGCTATGATTTGCAAATCTCATAAATCATATATTTTCATTCACAACAGTAAATATATTCTGATTCAAAAGTGAGAAATTTTACTATTATAATTATTAAAATTGCTCATTTTTAATGTGATTTTAGCAACTTGCTGAAAAAACAGTCGAAACAGGGCCGTGTTTTCCACTTCGCAGCATTAAATCTTATTTTAACAACAGTCTGGACACATCTGGGAGCTGTGATGACCTTCCGGGACTATTTCCCTGGGAGAATAAAGATGAACAATTCTGATCTGGTTCCTCTTTAACAGTCCTGAATCTTCTTTATGTTTTGGTTCAATCATTTGTAAGATTTTCTTTTTAGGTTCTTTTTTTGTGGACGGCCCACAGGCCAGTTCAGGACCTGGACTCTATTACTCCTACATCATTGATCTTTTGCAACCAATGCAGTGGTGGGCTGCAAAGGACTTGATGAGAAAGTTTAGTAATCTGACTCAGGTGTTTTGGAGGAGAAACGTGTAAAATGTGCAAAGCATGGAGCCCTGATGACCTGGACTGGGAAACACTGGGTTAATGTGAGCCAGCTATGTATGCAGGACACCCCTGCTTTAAATCCTTGAAATAATATATTTAGCATATTATGTAAAATTACAATCTTTCAGTTCTAGACAATGCAGATTGCTTAGCTGAGGCTCATTTTTATTTCTGAGACGTGCCTCTCTAAGGTGCTTATTTAAAGCCCAATCATGTTACCGACCAGTTTCTCATTAACCTAATTAGCTGCATCTTGTTCCTCCAGCTGCTTCTTTTAAGGGCCACTTGCTTTTCCAGCCTTTTGTTTTCCACATCCCATGGGAGTCCAGTTCCTGCCACCAAATTTTAAATGTGCAAATATTATTCATAGAACAGGAAAATGCCTTACTTTTAATAGTTTATTTCTTTATTTTATTAAAACTGGTTCATGTGAATGATGGCATCTGCCAGGATCCACAGAGAAAAGTTAAAACTCACATATACTGTGCAGAAACTGTATTTTGTCATCATGTGATCAAAGAAAAACTTCATTACTTTTCTCAACAGAAAGACTTTGCAGTTTTTCTGTCTGATTAAACCAGTTTAAGACAATCTGGAGCAAAGTTGTCAAACTCAAATATACAGAGGGACCAAATTTAAAACTGGACAAACTTGTGTGCCAACATTGATGTTGAAAAAATCTTCCAGATCTGACAATGAAGCTCATTGAACCTCGGTGGCAAAATGACGTGTTTTCAGCCGCTGTGTTATTTTGCTATCTCTGATTGCTTGTAGCTGGAAGTTGCTATGACTACTGTCTACAGAGGAGAAGGTCCCGTCCTGATGGACGCACCAAACCACCACCAGGTTTGTAATACTGGTGCTGTATAATATCGGCAGGCCAGTTGTCATTTAGTATTTCCTCGTGGGCCAAATATAATCACACTGTGGGCCAGAGTTTGACACTTATGATCTGAAGAAACAAACGTGTGTTCCTGTTCTGGTTAAATAGGTGAGAAACAGGTTTCATTGCTTCCACAAAGACAGACACAAGTACATCAGTACAAACTGCGTCCACATTAACAATAAACCATGTCCCTTTCTGTGATATTGGATTTTATGTGTTTGCTCGACCGGTCCAAAAACAGTCACCACCTGGATTTACCTGAGCAGACAGGTAAGAGTCTTCTGATGCAGAGAGCAGCTTTGTAGGAAGACACTTCATGCGGTCGTGGAGAAAATGTTAAGCTGTTTCAGGAGGTTGAAATAATTCACAACAAGCAGAGAAAACATTTAAGAGAGACTGAAGCTACTAAAACTGTTAGAACCTGATTAAAAACCGGAAGGATAGCGGGGAATGGTCATCTTCCCAGAAGAAATGTGGTTGAATTAGTCTTGAGTTATTGTGATCATTTTATTGTTTGATTAAATTAAATTGTAAGATAAAAAAAAAACCCCAGAACTTATAGATGTTTAATAGTGAAAGTAAGACCATTTTCACACATACAATGTAAATGGAATTCCGGATATTGGGATGAAACTGGTAGAAACTCTCTAATCAGTGAGTCTAAGTCGGATAAAAAGCCTCAGTTTAATAGGGGGCGTGAAGATTGGACTCTGTAGCGATGGAAGAGGGTGATGTGGTCTGATGTGGTCTGATGAGTCCAGATTTACCCTGTTCCAGTTTTGATGAAGCATCAGGGTAAGAAGAGAAGAAGGTAAAGTGATCCAGATGTCATGCCTGGTGCCTACTGTACCAGCCTGCAGGGAAAGGCCATGATCTGAGGTTTCTGCCACTGGTCTGGGTTCAGGTCTGGGTTCAGGTCTGGGCTCAAGTCTATGTTCAGGTATGGGTTCAGGTCTAGGTTCAGGTCTGGGTTCAGGTCTAGGTTCAGGTCTGGGCTCAAGTCTAGGTTCAGGTCTGGGTTCAGGTCTGGGCTCAAGTCTAGGTTCAGGTATGGGTTCAGGTTTGGACTCAGGTCTGGGTTCAGGTCTAGGTTCAGGTCTGGGTTCAGGTCTGGTTTCAGATCTGGACTCAGGTCTGGGTCCAGGTCTGGTTTCAGATCTGGACTCAGGTCTGGGTCCAGGTCTGGACTCAGGTCTGGGTTCAGGTCTAGGTTCAGGTCTGGGTTCAGGTTTGGACTCAGGTCTGGGTTCAGGTCTAGGTTCAGGTCTGGGTTCAGGTCTGGGTTCAGATCTGGACTCAGGTCTGGGTCCAGGTCTGGTTTCAGATCTGGACTCAGGTCTGGGTCCAGGTCTGGACTCAGGTCTGGGTTCAGGTCTAGGTTCAGGTCTGGGTTCAGGTCTGGGCTCAAGTCTAGGTTCAGGTATGGGTTCAGGTCTGGACTCAGGTCTGGGATCAGGTTTAGGTTCAGGTCTGGGTTCAGGTCTGGTTTCAGATCTGGACTCGGGTCTGGGTCCAGGTCTGGACTCAGGTCTGGGTTCAGGTCTAGGTTCAGGTCTGGGTTCAGGTCTGGGTTCAGGTCTAGGTTCAGGTCTGGGTTCAGGTCTGGGTTCAGGTCTGGGTTCAGGTCTGGACTCAGGTCTTGGTCCAGGTCTGGACTCAAGTCTAGGTTCAGGTATGGGTTCAGGTCTGGACTCAGGTCTAGGTTCAGGTCTGGGTCCAGGTATGGGTTCAGGTCTGGGTTCAGGTCTAGGTTCAGGTCTGGGTTCAGGTCTGGTTTCAGATCTGGACTCAGGTCTGGGTCCAGGTCTAGGTTCAGGTCTGGGTTCAGGTCTAGGTTCAGGTCTGGGTTCAGGTCTGGGCTCAGGTCTGGGTTCAGGTCTAGGTTCAGGTCTGGGTTCAGGTCTGGGCTCAAGTCGAGGTTCAGGTATGGGTTCAGGTCTAGACTCAGGTCTGGGTTCAGGTCTAGGTTCAGGTCTGGGTCCAGGTCTGGGCTCAAGTCTAGGTTCAGGTATGGGTTCAGGTCTGGACTCAGGTCTGGGTTCAGGTCTGGTTTCAGATCTGGACTCGGGTCTGGGTCCAGGTCTGGACTCAGGTCTGGATTCAGGTCTAGGATCAGGTCTGGGTTCAGGTCTGGTTTCAGGTCTGGACTCAGGTCTGGACTCAGGTCTTGGTCCAGGTCTGGACTCAAGTCTGGGTTCAGGTCTGGACTCAGGTCTGGACTCAGGTCTTGGTCCAGGTCTGGACTCAAGTCTAGGTTCAGGTATGGGTTCAGGTCTGGACTCAGGTCTGGGTCCAGGTCTGGGTCCAGGTATGGGTTCAGGTCTGGGTTCAGGTCTAGGTTCAGGTCTGGGTTCAGGTCTGGTTTCAGATCTGGGTTAAGGTTTAGGTTCAGGTCTAGGTTCAGGTCTGGGTTCAGGTCTAGGTTCAGGTCTGGACTCAGGTCTGGGTCCAGGTCTGGACTCAGGTCTGGGTTCAGGTCTAGGTTCAGGTCTGGGTTCAGGTCTGGGCTCAAGTCTAGGTTCAGGTATGGGTTCAGGTCTGGACTCAGGTCTGGGTTCAGGTCTAGGTTCAGGTCTGGGTTCAGGTCTGGGCTCAAGTCTAGGTTCAGGTATGGGTTCAGGTCTGGATTCAGGTCTGGGTTCAGGTCTAGGTTCAGGTCTGGGTTCAGGTCTAGTTTCAGATCTGGACGCAGGTCTGGGTCCAGGTCTGGACTCAGGTCTGGGTTCAGGTCTAGGTTCAGGTCTGGGTTCAGGTATGGGCTCAAGTCTAGGTTCAGGTATGGGTTCAGGTCTGGACTCAGGTCTGGGTTCAGGTCTAGGTTCAGGTCTGGGTTCAGGTCTGGGCTCAAGTCTAGGTTCAGGTATGGGTTCAGGTTTGGACTCAGGTCTGGGTTCAGATCTAGGTTCAGGTCTGGGTTCAGGTCTGGTTTCAGGTCTGGACTCAGGTCTGGGTCCAGGTCTGGACTCAGGTCTGGGTTCAGGTCTAGGTTCAGGTCTGGGTTCAGGTCTGGGCTCAAGTCTAGGTTCAGGTATGGGTTCAGGTCTGGACTCAGGTCTGGGTTCAGGTCTAGGTTCAGGTCTGGGTTCAGGTCTGGGCTCAAGTCTAGGTTCAGGTATGGGTTCAGGTCTGGACTCAGGTCTGGGATCAGGTCTAGGTTCAGGTCTGGGTTCAGGTCTGGTTTCAGATCTGGACTCGGGTCTGGGTCCAGGTCTGGACTCAGGTCTGGGTTCAGGTCTGGGTTCAGGTCTGGGTTCAGGTCAAGGTTCAGGTCTGGGTTCAGGTCTGGGCTCAAGTCTAGGTTCAGGTCTGGGTTCAGGTCTGGATTCAGGTCTAGGTTCAGGTCTGGGTCCAGGTCTGGACTCCGGTCTGGGTTCAGGTCTAGGTTCAGGTCTGGGTTCAGGTCTGGTTTCAGATCTGGACTCAGGTCTGGGTCCAGGTCTGGACTCAAGGCTAGGTTCAGGTATGGGTTCAGGTCTGGGTTCAGGTATGGGTTCAGGTCTGGACTCAGGTCTGGGTTCAGGTCTACGTTCAGATATGGGTTCAGGTCTGGACTCAGGTCTGGGTTCAGGTCTAGGTTCAGTTCTAGGTTCAGGTCTGGACTCAGGTCTGGGTTCAGGTCTAGGTTCAGGTCTGGGTTCAGGTCTGGGCTCAAGTCTAGGTTCAGGTATGGGTTCAGGTCTGGACTCAGGTCTGGGTCCAGGTCTGGACTCAGGTCTGGGTTCAGGTCTAGGTTCAGGTCTGGGTTCCGGTATGGGTTCAGGTCTGGGTTCAGGTCAAGGATCAGGTCTGGGATCAGGTCTAGGTTCAGGTCTGGGTTCAGGTCTGGGCTCAAGTCTAGGTTCAGGTCTGGGTTCAGGTCTGGGTTCAGGTCTGGGTTCAGGTCTAGGTTCAGGTCTGGGTTCAGGTCTGGTTTCAGATCTGGACTCAGGTCTGGGTCCAGGTCTAGGTTCAGGTCTGGGTTCAGGTCTAGGTTCAGGTCTGGGTTCAGGTCTGGGCTCAGGTCTGGGTTCAGGTCTAGGTTCAGGTCTGGGTTCAGGTCTGGGCTCAAGTCGAGGTTCAGGTATGGGTTCAGGTCTAGACTCAGGTCTGGGTTCAGGTCTAGGTTCAGGTCTGGGTCCAGGTCTGGGCTCAAGTCTAGGTTCAGGTATGGGTTCAGGTCTGGACTCAGGTCTGGGTTCAGGTCTGGTTTCAGATCTGGACTCGGGTCTGGGTCCAGGTCGGGACTCAGGTCTGGGTTCAGGTCTAGGATCAGGTCTGGGTTCAGGTCTGGTTTCAGGTCTGGGTTCAGGTCTAGGTTCAGGTCTGGGTTCAGGTCTAGGTTCAGGTCTGGGTTCAGGTCTGGACTCAGGTCTGGACTCAGGTTTTGGTCCAGGTCTGGACTCAAGTCTAGGTTCAGGTATGGGTTCAGGTCTGGACTCAGGTCTGGGTCCAGGTCTGGGTCCAGGTATGGGTTCAGGTCTGGGTTCAGGTCTAGGTTCAGGTCTGGGTTCAGGTCTGGTTTCAGATCTGGGTTCAGGTTTAGGTTCAGGTCTAGGTTCAGGTCTGGGTTCAGGTCTAGGTTCAGGTCTGGGTTCAGGTCTGGGCTCAAGTCTGGGTTCAGGTATGGGTTCAGGTCTGGACTCAGGTCTGGGTTCAGGTCTAGGTTCAGGTCTGGGTTCAGGTCTGGTTTCAGGTCTGGACTCAGGTCTGGGTCCAGGTCTGGACTCAGGTCTGGGTTCAGGTCTAGGTTCAGGTCTGGGTTCAGGTCTGGGCTCAAGTCTAGGTTCAGGTATGGGTTCAGGTCTGGACTCAGGTCTGGGTTCAGGTCTAGGTTCAGGTCTGGGTTCAGGTCTGGGCTCAAGTCTAGGTTCAGGTATGGGTTCAGGTCTGGACTCAGGTCTGGGTTCAGGTCTAGGTTCAGGTCTGGGTTCAGGTCTAGTTTCAGATCTGGACGCAGGTCTGGGTCCAGGTCTGGACTCAGGTCTGGGTTCAGGTCTAGGTTCAGGTCTGGGTTCAGGTATGGGCTCAAGTCTAGGTTCAGGTATGGGTTCAGGTCTGGACTCAGGTCTGGGTTCAGGTCTAGGTTCAGGTCTGGGTTCAGGTCTGGGCTCAAGTCTAGGTTCAGGTATGGGTTCAGGTTTGGACTCAGGTCTGGGTTCAGATCTAGGTTCAGGTCTGGGTTCAGGTCTGGACTCAGGTCTGGGTCCAGGTCTGGACTCAGGTCTGGGTTCAGGTCTAGGTTCAGGTCTGGGTTCAGGTCTGGTTTCAGATCTGGGTTCAGGTTTAGGTTGAGGTCTGGGTTCAGGTCTGGGTTCAGGTCTAGGTTCAGGTCTGGGTTCAGGTCTGGGCTCAAGTCTGGGTTCAGGTATGGGTTCAGGTCTGGACTCAGGTCTGGGTTCAGGTCTAGGTTCAGGTCTGGGTTCAGGTCTGGTTTCAGGTCTGGACTCAGGTCTGGGTCCAGGTCTGGACTCAGGTCTGGGTTCAGGTCTAGGTTCAGGTCTGGGTTCAGGTCTGGGCTCAAGTCTAGGTTCAGGTATGGGTTCAGGTCTGGACTCAGGTCTGGGTTCAGGTCTAGGTTCAGGTCTGGGTTCAGGTCTGGGCTCAAGTCTAGGTTCAGGTATGGGTTCAGGTCTGGACTCAGGTCTGGGTTCAGGTCTAGGTTCAGGTCTGGGTTCAGGTCTAGTTTCAGATCTGGACGCAGGTCTGGGTCCAGGTCTGGACTCAGGTCTGGGTTCAGGTCTAGGTTCAGGTCTGGGTTCAGGTATGGGCTCAAGTCTAGGTTCAGGTATGGGTTCAGGTCTGGACTCAGGTCTGGGTTCAGGTCTAGGTTCAGGTCTGGGTTCAGGTCTGGGCTCAAGTCTAGGTTCAGGTATGGGTTCAGGTTTGGACTCAGGTCTGGGTTCAGATCTAGGTTCAGGTCTGGGTTCAGGTCTGGTTTCAGGTCTGGACTCAGGTCTGGGTCCAGGTCTGGACTCAGGTCTGGGTTCAGGTCTAGGTTCAGGTCTGGGTTCAGGTCTGGGCTCAAGTCTAGGTTCAGGTATGGGTTCAGGTCTGGACTCAGGTCTGGGTTCAGGTCTAGGTTCAGGTCTGGGTTCAGGTCTGGGCTCAAGTCTAGGTTCAGGTATGGGTTCAGGTCTGGTCTCGGGTCTGGGTCCAGGTCTGGACTCAGGTCTGGGTTCAGGTCTAGGATCAGGTCTGGGTTCAGGTCTGGTTTCAGGTCTGGGTTCAGGTCTAGGTTCAGGTCTGGGTTCAGGTCTAGGTTCAGGTCTGGGTTCAGGTCTGGACTCAGGTCTGGACTCAGGTTTTGGTCCAGGTCTGGACTCAAGTCTAGGTTCAGGTATGGGTTCAGGTCTGGACTCAGGGCTGGGTCCAGGTCTGGGTCCAGGTATGGGTTCAGGTCTGGGTTCAGGTCTAGGTTCAGGTCTGGGTTCAGGTCTGGTTTCAGATCTGGGTTCAGGTTTAGGTTCAGGTCTAGGTTCAGGTCTGGGTTCAGGTCTAGGTTCAGGTCTGGGTTCAGGTCTGGGCTCAAGTCTGGGTTCAGGTATGGGTTCAGGTCTGGACTCAGGTCTGGGTTCAGGTCTAGGTTCAGGTCTGGGTTCAGGTCTGGTTTCAGGTCTGGACTCAGGTCTGGGTCCAGGTCTGGACTCAGGTCTGGGTTCAGGTCTAGGTTCAGGTCTGGGTTCAGGTCTGGGCTCAAGTCTAGGTTCAGGTATGGGTTCAGGTCTGGACTCAGGTCTGGGTTCAGGTCTAGGTTCAGGTCTGGGTTCAGGTCTGGGCTCAAGTCTAGGTTCAGGTATGGGTTCAGGTCTGGACTCAGGTCTGGGTTCAGGTCTAGGTTCAGGTCTGGGTTCAGGTCTAGTTTCAGATCTGGACGCAGGTCTGGGTCCAGGTCTGGACTCAGGTCTGGGTTCAGGTCTAGGTTCAGGTCTGGGTTCAGGTATGGGCTCAAGTCTAGGTTCAGGTATGGGTTCAGGTCTGGACTCAGGTCTGGGTTCAGGTCTAGGTTCAGGTCTGGGTTCAGGTCTGGGCTCAAGTCTAGGTTCAGGTATGGGTTCAGGTTTGGACTCAGGTCTGGGTTCAGATCTAGGTTCAGGTCTGGGTTCAGGTCTGGTTTCAGGTCTGGACTCAGGTCTGGGTCCAGGTCTGGACTCAGGTCTGGGTTCAGGTCTAGGTTCAGGTCTGGGTTCAGGTCTGGGCTCAAGTCTAGGTTCAGGTATGGGTTCAGGTCTGGACTCAGGTCTGGGTTCAGGTCTAGGTTCAGGTCTGGGTTCAGGTCTGGGCTCAAGTCTAGGTTCAGGTATGGGTTCAGGTCTGGACTCAGGTCTGGGATCAGGTCTAGGTTCAGGTCTGGGTTCAGGTCTGGTTTCAGATCTGGACTCGGGTCTGGGTCCAGGTCTGGACTCAGGTCTGGGTTCAGGTCTAGGTTCAGGTCTGGGTTCAGGTCAAGGTTCAGGTCTGGGTTCAGGTCTGGGCTCAAGTCTAGGTTCAGGTCTGGGTTCAGGTCTGGATTCAGGTCTAGGTTCAGGTCTGGGTCCAGGTCTGGACTCCGGTCTGGGTTCAGGTCTAGGTTCAGGTCTGGGTTCAGGTCTGGTTTCAGATCTGGACTCAGGTCTGGGTCCAGGTCTGGACTCAAGGCTAGGTTCAGGTATGGGTTCAGGTCTGGGTTCAGGTATGGGTTCAGGTCTGGACTCAGGTCTAGGTTCAGGTCTACGTTCAGATATGGGTTCAGGTCTGGACTCAGGTCTGGGTTCAGGTCTAGGTTCAGTTCTAGGTTCAGGTCTGGACTCAGGTCTGGGTTCAGGTCTAGGTTCAGGTCTGGGTTCAGGTCTGGGCTCAAGTCTAGGTTCAGGTATGGGTTCAGGTCTGGACTCAGGTCTGGGTCCAGGTCTGGACTCAGGTCTGGGTTCAGGTCTAGGTTCAGGTCTGGGTTCCGGTATGGGTTCAGGTCTGGGTTCAGGTCAAGGATCAGGTCTGGGTTCAGGTCTAGGTTCAGGTCTGGGTTCAGGTCTGGGCTCAAGTCTAGGTTCAGGTCTGGGTTCAGTTCTAGGTTCAGGTCTGGGTTCAGGTCTGGTTTCAGTTCTTGGTTCAGGCATGGGTTCAGGTCTGGTTTCAGGTCTAAGTTCAGGTCTGGGTTCACGTCTGGGTTCAGGTCTGGGTTCAGGTCTGGGTCCAGGTCTGGACTCAGGTCTGGGTTCAGGTCTGGGTTCAGGTATGGGTTCAGGTCTGGGTTCAGGTCTGGGTTCAGGTCTGCGCTCAAGCCTAGGTTCAGGTCTGGGTTCAGGTCTGGACTCAGGTCTGGGTTCAGGTCTAGGTTCAGGTCTGGGTTCAGGTCTGCGTTCAGGTCTGGGTTCAGGTTTAGGTTCAGGTCTGGGTTCAGGTCTGGTTTCAGATCTGGACTCAGGTCTGGGTCCAGGTCTGGACTCAGGTCTGGGTTAAGGTCTAGGTTCAGGTCTGGGTTCAGGTCTGGGTTCAGGTCTGGTTTCAGATCTGGACTCAGGTCTGGGTCCAGGTCTGGGTTCAGGTCTGGATTCAGTTCTAGGTTCAGGTCTGGGTTCAGGTCTGGGTTCAGGTCTAATTTCAGGTCTAGGTTCACGTCTGGGTTCAGGTCTGGTTTCAGGTCTAGGTTCAGGTATGGGTTCAGGTCTGGACTCAGGTCTGGACTCAGGTCTGGGTTCAGGTCTTGGTCCAGGTCTGGGTTCAGGTCTGGGCTCAGGTCTGGGTTCAGGTCTAGGTTCAGGTCTGGGTTCAGGTCTGGGCTCAAGTCGAGGTTCAGGTATGGGTTCAGGTCTAGACTCAGGTCTGGGTTCAGGTCTAGGTTCAGGTCTGGGTCCAGGTCTGGGCTCAAGTCTAGGTTCAGGTATGGGTTCAGGTCTGGACTCAGGTCTGGGTTCAGGTCTGGTTTCAGATCTGGACTCGGGTCTGGGTCCAGGTCTGGACTCAGGTCTGGGTTCAGGTCTAGGATCAGGTCTGGGTTCAGGTCTGGTTTCAGGTCTGGGTTCAGGTCTAGGTTCAGGTCTGGGTTCAGGTCTAGGTTCAGGTCTGGGTTCAGGTCTGGACTCAGGTCTGGACTCAGGTTTTGGTCCAGGTCTGGACTCAAGTCTAGGTTCAGGTATGGGTTCAGGTCTGGACTCAGGTCTGGGTCCAGGTCTGGGTCCAGGTATGGGTTCAGGTCTGGGTTCAGGTCTAGGTTCAGGTCTGGGTTCAGGTCTGGTTTCAGATCTGGGTTCAGGTTTAGGTTCAGGTCTAGGTTCAGGTCTGGGTTCAGGTCTAGGTTCAGGTCTGGGTTCAGGTCTGGGCTCAAGTCTGGGTTCAGGTATGGGTTCAGGTCTGGACTCAGGTCTGGGTTCAGGTCTAGGTTCAGGTCTGGGTTCAGGTCTGGTTTCAGGTCTGGACTCAGGTCTGGGTCCAGGTCTGGACTCAGGTCTGGGTTCAGGTCTAGGTTCAGGTCTGGGTTCAGGTCTGGGCTCAAGTCTAGGTTCAGGTATGGGTTCAGGTCTGGACTCAGGTCTGGGTTCAGGTCTAGGTTCAGGTCTGGGTTCAGGTCTGGGCTCAAGTCTAGGTTCAGGTATGGGTTCAGGTCTGGACTCAGGTCTGGGTTCAGGTCTAGGTTCAGGTCTGGGTTCAGGTCTAGTTTCAGATCTGGACGCAGGTCTGGGTCCAGGTCTGGACTCAGGTCTGGGTTCAGGTCTAGGTTCAGGTCTGGGTTCAGGTCTGGGCTCAAGTCTAGGTTCAGGTATGGGTTCAGGTCTGGACTCAGGTCTGGGTTCAGGTCTAGGTTCAGGTCTGGGTTCAGGTCTGGGCTCAAGTCTAGGTTCAGGTATGGGTTCAGGTTTGGACTCAGGTCTGGGTTCAGATCTAGGTTCAGGTCTGGGTTCAGGTCTGGTTTCAGGTCTGGACTCAGGTCTGGGTCCAGGTCTGGACTCAGGTCTGGGTTCAGGTCTAGGTTCAGGTCTGGGTTCAGGTCTGGTTTCAGATCTGGGTTCAGGTTTAGGTTCAGGTCTGGGTTCAGGTCTGGGTTCAGGTCTAGGTTCAGGTCTGGGTTCAGGTCTGGGCTCAAGTCTGGGTTCAGGTATGGGTTCAGGTCTGGACTCAGGTCTGGGTTCAGGTCTAGGTTCAGGTCTGGGTTCAGGTCTGGTTTCAGGTCTGGACTCAGGTCTGGGTTCAGGTCTAGGTTCAGGTCTGGGTTCAGGTCTGGGCTCAAGTCTAGGTTCAGGTATGGGTTCAGGTCTGGACTCAGGTCTGGGTTCAGGTCTAGGTTCAGGTCTGGGTTCAGGTCTGGGCTCAAGTCTAGGTTCAGGTATGGGTTCAGGTCTGGACTCAGGTCTGGGTTCAGGTCTAGGTTCAGGTCTGGGTTCAGGTCTAGTTTCAGATCTGGACGCAGGTCTGGGTCCAGGTCTGGACTCAGGTCTGGGTTCAGGTCTAGGTTCAGGTCTGGGTTCAGGTATGGGCTCAAGTCTAGGTTCAGGTATGGGTTCAGGTCTGGACTCAGGTCTGGGTTCAGGTCTAGGTTCAGGTCTGGGTTCAGGTCTGGGCTCAAGTCTAGGTTCAGGTATGGGTTCAGGTTTGGACTCAGGTCTGGGTTCAGATCTAGGTTCAGGTCTGGGTTCAGGTCTGGTTTCAGGTCTGGACTCAGGTCTGGGTCCAGGTCTCGACTCAGGTCTGGGTTCAGGTCTAGGTTCAGGTCTGGGTTCAGGTCTGGGCTCAAGTCTAGGTTCAGGTATGGGTTCAGGTCTGGACTCAGGTCTGGGTTCAGGTCTAGGTTCAGGTCTGGGTTCAGGTCTGGGCTCAAGTCTAGGTTCAGGTATGGGTTCAGGTCTGGACTCGGGTCTGGGTCCAGGTCTGGACTCAGGTCTGGGTTCAGGTCTAGGATCAGGTCTGGGTTCAGGTCTGGTTTCAGGTCTGGGTTCAGGTCTAGGTTCAGGTCTGGGTTCAGGTCTAGGTTCAGGTCTGGGTTCAGGTCTGGACTCAGGTCTGGACTCAGGTTTTGGTCCAGGTCTGGACTCAAGTCTAGGTTCAGGTATGGGTTCAGGTCTGGACTCAGGTCTGGGTCCAGGTCTGGGTCCAGGTATGGGTTCAGGTCTGGGTTCAGGTCTAGGTTCAGATCTGGGTTCAGGTTTAGGTTCAGGTCTAGGTTCAGGTCTGGGTTCAGGTCTAGGTTCAGGTCTGGGTTCAGGTCTGGGCTCAAGTCTGGGTTCAGGTATGGGTTCAGGTCTGGACTCAGGTCTGGGTTCAGGTCTAGGTTCAGGTCTGGGTTCAGGTCTGGTTTC
Organism: Telmatherina bonti; assembly: GCF_933228915.1. Classification (NCBI taxonomy): domain Eukaryota; kingdom Metazoa; phylum Chordata; class Actinopteri; order Atheriniformes; family Telmatherinidae; genus Telmatherina; species Telmatherina bonti. The sequence goes on along the minus strand of NC_136628.1, from coordinate 32,530,766 downwards.
AGGTCTGGACTCAGGTCTGGGTCCAGGTCTGGACTCAGGTCTGGGTTCAGGTCTAGGTTCAGGTCTGGGTTCAGGTCTGGGCTCAAGTCTAGGTTCAGGTATGGGTTCAGGTCTGGACTCAGGTCTGGGTTCAGGTCTAGGTTCAGGTCTGGGTTCAGGTCTGGGCTCAAGTCTAGGTTCAGGTATGGGTTCAGGTCTGGACTCAGGTCTGGGTTCAGGTCTAGGTTCAGGTCTGGGTTCAGGTCTAGTTTCAGATCTGGACGCAGGTCTGGGTCCAGGTCTGGACTCAGGTCTGGGTTCAGGTCTAGGTTCAGGTCTGGGTTCAGGTATGGGCTCAAGTCTAGGTTCAGGTATGGGTTCAGGTCTGGACTCAGGTCTGGGTTCAGGTCTAGGTTCAGGTCTGGGTTCAGGTCTGGACTCAAGTCTAGGTTCAGGTATGGGTTCAGGTCTGGACTCGGGTCTGGGTCCAGGTCTGGACTCAGGTCTGGGTTCAGGTCTAGGATCAGGTCTGGGTTCAGGTCTGGTTTCAGGTCTGGGTTCAGGTCTAGGTTCAGGTCTGGGTTCAGGTCTAGGTTCAGGTCTGGGTTCAGGTCTGGACTCAGGTCTGGACTCAGGTTTTGGTCCAGGTCTGGACTCAAGTCTAGGTTCAGGTATGGGTTCAGGTCTGGACTCAGGTCTGGGTCCAGGTCTGGGTCCAGGTATGGGTTCAGGTCTGGGTTCAGGTCTAGGTTCAGGTCTGGGTTCAGGTCTGGGCTCAAGTCTGGGTTCAGGTATGGGTTCAGGTCTGGACTCAGGTCTGGGTTCAGGTCTAGGTTCAGGTCTGGGTTCAGGTCTGGTTTCAGGTCTGGACTCAGGTCTGGGTCCAGGTCTGGACTTAGGTCTGGGTTCAGGTCTAGGTTCAGGTCTGGGTTCAGGTCTGGGCTCAAGTCTAGGTTCAGGTATGGGTTCAGGTCTGGACTCAGGTCTGGGTTCAGGTCTAGGTTCAGGTCTGGGTTCAGGTCTGGGCTCAAGTCTAGGTTCAGGTATGGGTTCAGGTCTGGACTCAGGTCTGGGTTCAGGTCTAGGTTCTGGTCTGGGTTCAGGTCTAGTTTCAGATCTGGACGCAGGTCTGGGTCCAGGTCTGGACTCAGGTCTGGGTTCAGGTCTAGGTTCAGGTCTGGGTTCAGGTATGGGCTCAAGTCTAGGTTCAGGTATGGGTTCAGGTCTGGACTCAGGTCTGGGTTCAGGTCTAGGTTCAGGTCTGGGTTCAGGTCTGGGCTCAAGTCTAGGTTCAGGTATGGGTTCAGGTTTGGACTCAGGTCTGGGTTCAGATCTAGGTTCAGGTCTGGGTTCAGGTCTGGTTTCAGGTCTGGACTCAGGTCTGGGTCCAGGTCTGGACTCAGGTCTGGGTTCAGGTCTAGGTTCAGGTCTGGGTTCAGGTCTGGGCTCAAGTCTAGGTTCAGGTATGGGTTCAGGTCTGGACTCAGGTCTGGGTTCAGGTCTAGGTTCAGGTCTGGGTTCAGGTCTGGGCTCAAGTCTAGGTTCAGGTATGGGTTCAGGTCTGGACTCAGGTCTGGGATCAGGTCTAGGTTCAGGTCTGGGTTCAGGTCTGGTTTCAGATCTGGACTCGGGTCTGGGTCCAGGTCTGGACTCAGGTCTGGGTTCAGGTCTAGGTTCAGGTCTGGGTTCAGGTCAAGGTTCAGGTCTGGGTTCAGGTCTGGGCTCAAGTCTAGGTTCAGGTCTGGGTTCAGGTCTGGATTCAGGTCTAGGTTCAGGTCTGGGTCCAGGTCTGGACTCCGGTCTGGGTTCAGGTCTAGGTTCAGGTCTGGGTTCAGGTCTGGTTTCAGATCTGGACTCAGGTCTGGGTCCAGGTCTGGACTCAAGGCTAGGTTCAGGTATGGGTTCAGGTCTGGGTTCAGGTATGGGTTCAGGTCTGGACTCAGGTCTGGGTTCAGGTCTACGTTCAGATATGGGTTCAGGTCTGGACTCAGGTCTGGGTTCAGGTCTAGGTTCAGTTCTAGGTTCAGGTCTGGACTCAGGTCTGGGTTCAGGTCTAGGTTCAGGTCTGGGTTCAGGTCTGGGCTCAAGTCTAGGTTCAGGTATGGGTTCAGGTCTGGACTCAGGTCTGGGTCCAGGTCTGGACTCAGGTCTGGGTTCAGGTCTAGGTTCAGGTCTGGGTTCCGGTATGGGTTCAGGTCTGGGTTCAGGTCAAGGATCAGGTCTGGGTTCAGGTCTAGGTTCAGGTCTGGGTTCAGGTCTGGGCTCAAGTCTAGGTTCAGGTCTGGGTTCAGGTCTGGGTTCAGTTCTAGGTTCAGGTCTGGGTTCAGGTCTGGTTTCAGTTCTTGGTTCAGGCATGGGTTCAGGTCTGGTTTCAGGTCTAAGTTCAGGTCTAGGTTCACGTCTGGGTTCAGGTCTGGGTTCAGGTCTGGGTCCAGGTCTGGACTCAGGTCTGGGTTCAGGTCTGGGTTCAGGTATGGGTTCAGGTCTGGGTTCAGGTCTGGGTTCAGGTCTGCGCTCAAGCCTAGGTTCAGGTCTGGGTTCAGGTCTGGACTCAGGTCTGGGTTCAGGTCTAGGTTCAGGTCTGGGTTCAGGTCTGCGTTCAGGTCTGGGTTCAGGTTTAGGTTCAGGTCTGGGTTCAGGTCTGGTTTCAGGTCTGGACTCAGGTCTGGGTCCAGGTCTGGACTCAGGTCTGGGTTAAGGTCTAGGTTCAGGTCTGGGTTCAGGTCTGGGCTCAAGTCTAGGTTCAGGTATGGGTTCAGGTCTGGACTCAGGTCTGGGTTCAGGTCTAGGTTCAGGTCTGGGTTCAGGTCTGGTTTCAGATCTGGACTCAGGTCTGGGTCCAGGTCTGGGTTCAGGTCTAGGTTCAGGTCTGGGTTCAGGTCTGGGCTCAAGTCTAGGTTCAGGTATGGGTTCAGGTCTGGACTCAGGTCTGGGTTCAGGTCTAGGTTCAGGTCTGGGTTCAGGTCTGGCCTCAAGTCTAGGTTCAGGTATGGGTTCAGGTCTGGACTCAGGTCTGGGTTCAGGTCTGGGTTCAGGTCTGGGTCGAGGTCTGGGTTCAGGTCTGGATTCAGTTCTAGGTTCAGGTCTGGGTTCAGGTCTGGGTTCAGGTCTAATTTCAGGTCTACGTTCACGTCTGGGTTCAGGTCTGGTTTCAGGTCTAGGTTCAGGTCTGGGTTCAGGTCTGGACTCAGGTCTGGACTCAGGTCTGGGTCCAGGTCTGGACTCAGGTCTGGGTTCAGGTGTAGGTTCAGGTCTGGGTTCAGATATGGGCTCAAGTCTAGGTTCAGGTCTGGGTTCAGGTCTGGTTTCAGATGTGGACTCGGGTCTGGGTCCAGGTCTGGACTAAGGTCTGGGTTCAGGTCTACGTTCAGGTCTGGACTCAGGTCTGGGTTCAGGTCTGGGTTCAGGTTTAGGTTCAGGTCTGGGTTCAGGTCTGGGTTCAAGTCTGGGTTCAGGTCTGGACTCAGGTCTGGGTCCAGGTCTGGACTCAAGTCTAGGTTCAGGTATGGGTTCAGGTCTGGACTCAGGTCTGGGTTCAGGTCTGGGTCCAGGTCTGGACTCAGGTCTGGGTTCAGGTCTGGGTTCAGGTATGGGTTCAGGTCTGGGTTCAGGTCTGGGTTCAGGTCTGCGCTCAAGCCTAGGTTCAGGTATGGGTTCAGGTCTCGACTCAGGTCTGGGTTCAGGTCTAGGTTCAGGTCTGGGTTCAGGTCTGCGTTCAGGTCTGGGTTCAGGTTTAGGTTCAGGTCTGGGTTCAGGTCTGGTTTCAGATCTGGACTCAGGTCTGGGTTAAGGTCTAGGTTCAGGTCTGGGTTCAGGTCTGGGCTCAAGTCTAGGTTCAGGTATGGGTTCAGGTCTGGACTCAGGTCTGGGATCAGGTCTAGGTTCAGGTCTGGGTTCAGGTCTGGTTTCAGATCTGGACTCGGGTCTGGGTCCAGGTCTGGACTCAGGTCTGGGTTCAGGTCTGGGTTCAGGTCTGGGTTCAGGTCAAGGTTCAGGTCTGGGTTCAGGTCTGGGCTCAAGTCTAGGTTCAGGTCTGGGTTCAGGTCTGGATTCAGGTCTAGGTTCAGGTCTGGGTCCAGGTCTGGACTCCGGTCTGGGTTCAGGTCTAGGTTCAGGTCTGGGTTCAGGTCTGGTTTCAGATCTGGACTCAGGTCTGGGTCCAGGTCTGGACTCAAGGCTAGGTTCAGGTATGGGTTCAGGTCTGGGTTCAGGTATGGGTTCAGGTCTGGACTCAGGTCTGGGTTCAGGTCTACGTTCAGATATGGGTTCAGGTCTGGACTCAGGTCTGGGTTCAGGTCTAGGTTCAGTTCTAGGTTCAGGTCTGGACTCAGGTCTGGGTTCAGGTCTAGGTTCAGGTCTGGGTTCAGGTCTGGGCTCAAGTCTAGGTTCAGGTATGGGTTCAGGTCTGGACTCAGGTCTGGGTCCAGGTCTGGACTCAGGTCTGGGTTCAGGTCTAGGTTCAGGTCTGGGTTCCGGTATGGGTTCAGGTCTGGGTTCAGGTCAAGGATCAGGTCTGGGTTCAGGTCTAGGTTCAGGTCTGGGTTCAGGTCTGGGCTCAAGTCTAGGTTCAGGTCTGGGTTCAGGTCTGGGTTCAGGTCTGGGTTCAGGTCTAGGTTCAGGTCTGGGTTCAGGTCTGGGTTCAGGTCAAGGATCAGGTCTGGGTTCAGGTCTAGGTTCAGGTCTGGGTTCAGGTCTGGGCTCAAGTCTAGGTTCAGGTCTGGGTTCAGGTCTGGTTTCAGGTCTGGGTTCAGGTCTAGGTTCAGGTCTGGGTTCAGGTCTAGGTTCAGGTCTGGGTTCAGGTCTGGACTCGGGTCTGGACTCAGGTTTTGGTCCAGGTCTGGACTCAAGTCTAGGTTCAGGTATGGGTTCAGGTCTGGACTCAGGTCTGGGTCCAGGTCTGGGTCCAGGTATGGGTTCAGGTCTGGGTTCAGGTCTAGGTTCAGGTCTGGGTTCAGGTCTGGTTTCAGATCTGGGTTCAGGTTTAGGTTCAGGTCTAGGTTCAGGTCTGGGTTCAGGTCTAGGTTCAGGTCTGGGTTCAGGTCTGGGCTCAAGTCTGGGTTCAGGTATGGGTTCAGGTCTGGACTCAGGTCTGGGTTCAGGTCTAGGTTCAGGTCTGGGTTCAGGTCTGGTTTCAGGTCTGGACTCAGGTCTGGGTCCAGGTCTGGACTCAGGTCTGGGTTCAGGTCTAGGTTCAGGTCTGGGTTCAGGTCTGGGCTCAAGTCTAGGTTCAGGTATGGGTTCAGGTCTGGGCTCAAGTCTAGGTTCAGGTATGGGTTCAGGTCTGGACTCAGGTCTGGGTTCAGGTCTAGGTTCAGGTCTGGGTTCAGGTCTGGGCTCAAGTCTAGGTTCAGGTATGGGTTCAGGTCTGGACTCAGGTCTGGGTTCAGGTCTAGGTTCAGGTCTGGGTTCAGGTCTAGTTTCAGATCTGGACGCAGGTCTGGGTCCAGGTCTGGACTCAGGTCTGGGTTCAGGTCTAGGTTCAGGTCTGGGTTCAGGTATGGGCTCAAGTCTAGGTTCAGGTATGGGTTCAGGTCTGGACTCAGGTCTGGGTTCAGGTCTAGGTTCAGGTCTGGGTTCAGGTCTGGGCTCAAGTCTAGGTTCAGGTCTAGGTTCAGGTCTGGGTTCAGGTCTAGTTTCAGATCTGGACGCAGGTCTGGGTCCAGGTCTGGACTCAGGTCTGGGTTCAGGTCTAGGTTCAGGTCTGGGTTCAGGTATGGGCTCAAGTCTAGGTTCAGGTATGGGTTCAGGTCTGGACTCAGGTCTGGGTTCAGGTCTAGGTTCAGGTCTGGGTTCAGGTCTGGGCTCAAGTCTAGGTTCAGGTATGGGTTCAGGTTTGGACTCAGGTCTGGGTTCAGATCTAGGTTCAGGTCTGGGTTCAGGTCTGGTTTCAGGTCTGGACTCAGGTCTGGGTCCAGGTCTGGACTCAGGTCTGGGTTCAGGTCTAGGTTCAGGTCTGGGTTCAGGTCTGGGCTCAAGTCTAGGTTCAGGTATGGGTTCAGGTCTGGACTCAGGTCTGGGTTCAGGTCTAGGTTCAGGTCTGGGTTCAGGTCTGGGCTCAAGTCTAGGTTCAGGTCTGGGTTCAGGTCTGGACTCAGGTCTGGGATCAGGTCTAGGTTCAGGTCTGGGTTCAGGTCTGGTTTCAGATCTGGACTCGGGTCTGGGTCCAGGTCTGGACTCAGGTCTGGGTTCAGGTCTAGGTTCAGGTCTGGGTTCAGGTCAAGGTTCAGGTCTGGGTTCAGGTCTGGGTTCAGGTCAAGGTTCAGGTCTGGGTTCAGGTCTGGGCTCAAGTCTAGGTTCAGGTCTGGGTTCAGGTCTGGATTCAGGTCTAGGTTCAGGTCTGGGTCCAGGTCTTGACTCCGGTCTGGGTTCAGGTCTAGGTTCAGGTCTGGGTTCAGGTCTGGTTTCAGATCTGGACTCAGGTCTGGGTCCAGGTCTGGACTCAAGGCTAGGTTCAGGTATGGGTTCAGGTCTGGGTTCAGGTATGGGTTCAGGTCTGGACTCAGGTCTGGGTTCAGGTCTACGTTCAGATATGGGTTCAGGTCTGGACTCAGGTATGGGTTCAGGTCTAGGTTCAGTTCTAGGTTCAGGTCTGGACTCAGGTCTGGGTTCAGGTGTAGGTTCAGGTCTGGGTTCAGGTCTGGGCTCAAATCTAGGTTCAGGTATGGGTTCAGGTCTGGACTCAGGTCTGGGTCCAGGTCTGGACTCAGGTCTGGGTTCAGGTCTAGGTTCAGGTCTGGGTTCCGGTATGGGTTCAGGTCTGGGTTCAGGTCAAGGATCAGGTCTGGGTTCAGGTCTAGGTTCAGGTCTGGGTTCAGGTCTGGGCTCAAGTCTAGGTTCAGGTCTGGGTTCAGGTCTGGGTTCAGTTCTAGGTTCAGGTCTGGGTTCAGGTCTGGTTTCAGTTCTTGGTTCAGGCATGGGTTCAGGTCTGGTTTCAGGTCTAAGTTCAGGTCTAGGTTCACGTCTGGGTTCAGGTCTGGGTTCAGGTCTGGGTCCAGGTCTGGACTCAGGTCTGGGTTCAGGTCTAGGTTCAGGTATGGGTTCAGGTCTGGGTTCAGGTCTGGGTTCAGGTCTGCGCTCAAGCCTAGGTTCAGGTCTGGGTACAGGTCTGGACTCAGGTCTGGGTTCAGGTCTAGGTTCAGGTCTGGGTTCAGGTCTGCGTTCAGGTCTGGGTTCAGGTTTAGGTTCAGGTCTGGGTTCAGGTCTGGTTTCAGATCTGGACTCAGGTCTGGGTCCAGGTCTGGACTCAGGTCTGGGTTAAGGTCTAGGTTCAGGTCTGGGTTCAGGTCTGGGCTCAAGTCTAGGTTCAGGTATGGGTTCAGGTCTGGACTCAGGTCTGGGTTCAGGTCTAGGTTCAGGTCTGGGTTCAGGTCTGGTTTAGGATCTGGACTCAGGTCTGGGTCCAGGTCTGGGTTCAGGTCTAGGTTCAGGTCTGGGTTCAGGTCTGGGCTCAAGTCTAGGTTCAGGTATGGGTTCAGGTCTGGACTCAGGTCTGGGTTCAGGTCTGGGTTCAGGTCTGGGTCCAGGTCTGGGTTCAGGTCTGGATTCAGTTCTAGGTTCAGGTCTGGGTTCAGGTCTGGGTTCAGGTCTAATTTCAGGTCTAGGTTCACGTCTGGGTTCAGGTCTGGTTTCAGGTCTAGGTTCAGGTCTGGGTTCAGGTCTGGACTCAGGTCTGGACTCAGGTCTGGGTCCAGGTCTGGACTCAGGTCTGGGTTCAGGTGTAGGTTCAGGTCTGGGTTCAGATATGGGCTCAAGTCTAGGTTCAGGTCTGGGTTCAGGTCTGGTTTCAGATGTGGACTCGGGTCTGGGTCCAGGTCTGGACTAAGGTCTGGGTTCAGGTCTACGTTCAGGTCTGGACTCAGGTCTGGGTTCAGGTCTGGGTTCAGGTTTAGGTTCAGGTCTGGGTTCAGGTCTGGGTTCAAGTCTGGGTTCAGGTCTGGACTCAGGTCTGGGTCCAGGTCTGGACTCAAGTCTAGGTTCAGGTATGGGTTCAGGTCTGGACTCAGGTCTGGGTTCAGGTCTGGGTCCAGGTCTGGACTCAGGTCTGGGTCCAGGTCTGGACTCAGGTCTGCGTTCAGGTCTGGGTTCAGGTTTAGGTTCAGGTCTGGGTTCAGGTCTGGTTTCAGATCTGGACTCAGGTCTGGGTTCAGGTCTGGTTTCAGATCTGGACTCAGGTCTGGGTCCAGGTCTGGGTTCAGGTATGGGTTCAGGTCTGGGTTCAGGTCTGGGCTCAAGTCTAGGTTCAGGTATGGGTTCAGGTCTGGACTCAGGTCTGGGTTCAGGTCTAGGTTCAGGTCTGGGTTCAGGTCTGGTTTCAGATCTGGACTCAGGTCTGGGTCCAGGTCTGGGTTCAGGTCTAGGTTCAGGTCTGGGTTCAGGTCTGGGCTCAAGTCTAGGTTCAGGTATGGGTTCAGGTCTGGACTCCGGTCTGGGTTCAGGTCTAGGTTCAGGTCTGGGTTCAGGTCTGGCCTCAAGTCTAGGTTCAGGTATGGGTTCAGGTCTGGGTTCAGGTCTGGGTCGAGGTCTGGGTTCAGGTCTGGGTTCAGTTCTGGGTTCAGGTCTGGGTTCAGGTCTGGGTTCAGGTCTAATTTCAGGTCTAGGTTCACGTCTGGGTTCAGGTCTGGTTTCAGGTCTAGGTTCAGGTCTGGGTTCAGGTCTGGACTCAGGTCTGGACTCAGGTCTGGGTCCAGGTCTGGACTCAGGTCTGGGTTCAGGTCTAGGTTCAGGTCTGGGTTCAGATATGGGCTCAAGTCTAGGTTCAGGTCTGGGTTCAGGTCTGGTTTCAGATCTGGACTCGGGTCTGGGTCCAGGTCTGGACTAAGGTCTGGGTTCAGGTCTACGTTCAGGTCTGGACTCAGGTCTGGGTTCAGGTCTGGGTTCAGGTTTAGATTCAGGTCTGGGTTCAGGTCTGGGTTCAGGTCTGGACTCAGGTCTGGGTCCAGGTCTGGACTCAAGTCTAGGTTCAGGTATGGGTTCAGGTCTGGACTCAGGTCTGGGTTCAGGTCTAGGTTCAGGTCTGGGTTCAGGTCTGGGTCGAGGTCTGGCTTTAGGTCTGGGTTCAGTTCTAGGTTCAGGTTTGGGTTCAGGTCTGGGTTCACGTCTGAGTTCAGGTCTGGGTTCAGGTCTGGGTTCAGTTCTAGGTTCAGGTCTGGGTTCAGGTCTGGGTCCAGGTCTGGGTCCAGGTCTGGGTTCAGGTCTGGATTCAATTCTAGGTTCAGGCATGGGTTCAGGTCTGGTTTCAGGTCTAATTTCAGGTCTAGGTTCACGTCTGGGTTCAGGTCTGGGTTCAGGTCTGGTTTCAGGTCTAGGTTCAGGTCTGGGTTCAGGTCTGGACTCAGGTCTGGGTCCAGGTCTGGACTCAGGTCTGGGTTCAGGTCTATGTTCAGGTCTGGGTTCAGGTATGGGCTCAGGTCTGGGTTCAGGTCTAGGTTCAGGTCTGGGTTCAGGTCTGGGTTCAGGTCTGGGTTCAGGTCTGGGTTCAGGTCTGGGCTCAAGTCTAGGTTCAGGTATGGGTTCAGGTCTCGACTCTGGTCTGGGTTCAGGTCTAGGTTCAGGTCTGGGTTCAGGTCTGGGTCGAGGTCTGGGTTCAGGTCTGGGTTCAGTTCTAGGTTCAGGTCTGGGTTCAGGTCTGGGTTCAGGTCTAAGTTCAGGTCTAGGTTCACGTCTGGGTTCAGGTCTGGGTTCAGGTCTGGGTCCAGGTCTGGACTCAGGTCTGGGTTCAGGTCTGGGTTCAGGTATGGGTTCAGGTCTGGGTTCAGGTCTGGGTTCAGGTCTGCGCTCAAGCCTAGGTTCAGGTCTGGGTACAGGTCTGGACTCAGGTCTGGGTTCAGGTCTAGGTTCAGTTCTGGGTTCAGGTCTGCGTTCAGGTCTGGGTTCAGGTTTAGGTTCAGGTCTGGGTTCAGGTCTGGTTTCAGATCTGGACTCAGGTCTGGGTCCAGGTCTGGACTCAGGTCTGGGTTAAGGTCTAGGTTCAGGTCTGGGTTCAGGTCTGGGCTCAAGTCTAGGTTCAGGTATGGGTTCAGGTCTGGACTCAGGTCTGGGTTCAGGTCTAGGTTCAGGTCTAGGTTCAGGTCTGGGTTCAGGTCTGGGCTCAAGTCTAGGTTCAGGTATGGGTTCAGGTCTGGACTCAGGTCTGGGTTCAGGTCTAGGTTCAGGTCTGGGTTCAGGTCTGGCCTCAAGTCTAGGTTCAGGTATGGGTTCAGGTCTGGACTCAGGTCTGGGTTCAGGTCTGGGTTCAGGTCTGGGTCGAGGTCTGGGTTCAGGTCTGGATTCAGTTCTAGGTTCAGGTCTGGGTTCAAGTCTGGGTTCAGGTCTAATTTCAGGTCTAGGTTCACGTCTGGGTTCAGGTCTGGTTTCAGGTCTAGGTTCAGGTCTGGGTTCAGGTCTGGACTCAGGTCTGGACTCAGGTCTGGGTCCAGGTCTGGACTCAGGTCTGGGTTCAGGTGTAGGTTCAGGTCTGGGTTCAGATATGGGCTCAAGTCTAGGTTCAGGTCTGGGTTCAGGTCTGGTTTCAGATGTGGACTCGGGTCTGGGTCCAGGTCTGGACTAAGGTCTGGGTTCAGGTCTACGTTCAGGTCTGGACTCAGGTCTGGGTTCAGGTCTGGGTTCAGGTTTAGGTTCAGGTCTGGGTTCAGGTCTGGGTTCAAGTCTGGGTTCAGGTCTGGACTCAGGTCTGGGTCCAGGTCTGGACTCGAGTCTAGGTTCAGGTATGGGTTCAGGTCTGGACTCAGGTCTGGGTTCAGGTCTGGGTCCAGGTCTGGACTCAGGTCTGGGTTCAGGTCTGGGCTCAGGTATGGGTTCAGGTCTGGGTTCAGGTCTGGGTTCAGGTCTGCGCTCAAGCCTAGGTTCAGGTATGGGTTCAGGTCTGGACTCAGGTCTGGGTTCAGGTCTAGGTTCAGGTCTGGGTTCAGGTCTACGTTCAGGTCTGGGTTCAGGTTTAGGTTCAGGTCTGGGTTCAGGTCTGGTTTCAGATCTGGACTCAGGTCTGGGTTAAGGTCTAGGTTCAGGTCTGGGTTCAGGTCTGGGCTCAAGTCTAGGTTCAGGTATGGGTTCAGGTCTGGACTCAGGTCTGGGTTCAGGTCTAGGTTCAGGTCTGGGTTCAGGTCTGGGTTCAGGTCTGGGCTCAAGTCTAGGTTCAGGTATGGGTTCAGGTCTGGACTCAGGTCTGGGTTCAGGTCTAGGTTCAGGTCTGGGTTCAGGTCTGGTTTCAGATCTGGACTCAGGTCTGGGTCCAGGTCTGGGTTCAGGTCTGGGTTCAGGTATGGGTTCAGGTCTGGACTCAGGTCTGGGTTCAGGTCTAGGTTCAGGTCTGGGTTCAGGTCTGGCCTCAAGTCTAGGTTCAGGTATGGGTTCAGGTCTGGACTCAGGTCTGGGTTCAGGTCTGGGTTCAGGTCTGGGTCGAGGTCTGGGTTCAGGTCTGGGTTCAGTTCTGGGTTCAGGTCTGGGTTCAGGTCTGGGTTCAGGTCTAATTTCAGGTCTAGGTTCACGTCTGGGTTCAGGTCTGGTTTCAGGTCTAGGTTCAGGTCTGGGTTCAGGTCTGGACTCAGGTCTGGGTCCAGGTCTGGACTCAGGTCTGGGTTCAGGTCTAGGTTCAGGTCTGGGTTCAGATATGGGCTCAAGTCTAGGTTCAGGTCTGGGTTCAGGTCTGGGTTCAGATCTGGACTCGGGTCTGGGTTCAGGTCTGGACTAAGGTCTGGGTTCAGGTCTGGACTCAGGTCTAGGTTCAGGTCTGGGTCCAGGTATGGGTTCAGGTCTGGGTTCAGGTCTAGGTTCAGGTCTGGGTTCAGGTCTGGTTTCAGATCTGGACTCAGGTCTGGGTCCAGGTCTAGGTTCAGGTCTGGGTTCAGGTCTGGGTTCAGGTATGGGTTTAGGTATGGGTTCAGGTCTGGGTTCAGGTCTAGGTTCAGGTATGGGTTCAGGTCTGGGTTCAGGTCTGGGCTCAAGTCTGGGCTCAAGTCTAGGTTCAGGTCTGGACTCAGGTCTGGGTTCAGGTCTAGGTTCAGGTCTGGGTTCAGGTATGGGCTCAAGTCTTGGTTCAGGTCTGGGTTCAGGTCTGGTTTCAGATCTGGACTCAGGTCTGGGTTCAGGTCTGGACTAAGGACTGGGTTCAGGTCTAGGTTCAGGTCTGGACTCAGGTCTGGGTTCAGGTCTGGGTTCAGGTCTTGGTTCAGGTCTGGGTTCAGGTCTAGGTTCAGGTCTGGACTCAGGTCTGGGTCCAGGTCTGGACTCAGGTCTGGGTTCAGGTCTAGGTTCAGGTCTGGGTTCAGGTATGGGCTCAGGTCTGGGTTCAGGTCTAGGTTCAGGTCTGGGTTCAGGTCTGGGCTCAAGTCTAGGTTCAGGTATGGGTTCAGGTCTGGACTCAGGTCTGGGTTCAGGTCTAGGTTCAGGTCTGGGTTCAGGTCTGGGTCGAGGTCTGGGTTCAGTTCTAGGTTCAGGTTTGGGTTCAGGTCTGGGTTCACGTCTGAGTTTAGGTCTGGGTTCAGGTCTGGGTTCAGTTCTAGGTTCAGGTCTGGGTTCAGGTCTGGGTCCAGGTCTGGGTTCAGGTCTGGGTTCAGATCTAGGTCCAGGCATGGGTTCAGGTCTAGGCTCAAGTCTAGGTTCAGGTATGGGTTCAGGTCTGGACTCAGGTCTAGGTTCAGGTCTGGGTCCAGGTATGGGTTCAGGTCTGGGTTCAGGTCTAGGTTCAGGTCTGGGTTCAGGTCTGGTTTCAGATCTGGACTCAGGTCTGGGTCCAGGTCTAGGTTCAGGTCTGGGTTCAGGTCTGGGTTCAGGTATGGGTTCAGGTCTGGGTTCAGGTCTAGGTTCAGGTCTGGGTTCAGGTCTGGGTTCAGGTCTGGGCTCAAGTCTAGGTTCAGGTATGGGTTCAGGTCTGGACTCAGGTCTGGGTTCAGGTCTAGGTTCAGGTCTGGGTCCAGGTCTGGACTCAGGTCTGGGTTCAGGTCTAGGTTCAGGTCTGGGTTCAGGTCTGGTTTCAGATCTGGACTCTGGTCTGGGTCCAGGTCTGGACTCGGGTCTGGGTTCAGGTCTAGGTTCAGGTCTGGTTTCAGATCTGGACTCAGGTCTGGGTCCAGGTCTGGACTCAGGTCTGGGTTCAGGTCTAGGTTCAGGTCTGGTTTCAGGTCTAGGTTCAGGTCTGGGTTCAGGTCTGGGTTCAGGTCTGGGTTCAGGTCTGGACTCAGGTCTGGGTCCAGGTCTGGACTCAGGTCTGGGTTCAGTTCTAGGTTCAGGTCTGGGTTCGGGTATGGGCTCAGGTCTGGGTTCAGGTCTAGGTTCAGGTCTGGGTTCAGGTCTGGGCTCAAGTCTGTGTTCAGGTATGGGTTCAGGTCTGGACACAGGTCTGGGTTCAGGTCTAGGTTCAGGTCTGGGTTCAGGTCTGGGTCGAGGTCTGGGTTCAGGTCTGGGTTCAGTTCTAGGTTCAGGTATGGGTTCAGGTCTGGGTTCAGGTCTAAGTTCAGGTCTGGGTTCACGTCTGAGTTTAGGTCTGGGTTCAGGTCTGGGTTCAGTTCTAGGTTCAGGTCTGGCTTCAGGTCTGGGTCCAGGTCTGGGTTCAGGTCTGGATTCAGTTCTAGGTTCAGGCATGGGTTCAGGTCTGGGTTCAGGTCTGGTTTCAGGTCTAGGTTCAGGTCTGGGTTCAGGTCTGGACTCAGGTCTGGACTCAGGTCTGGGTTCAGGTCTATGTTCAGGTCTGGGTTCAGGTCTGGTTTCAGATCTGGACTCAGGTCCAGGTCCAGGTCTAGGTTCAGGTCTGGGTTCAGGTCTAGGTTCAGGTCTGGGCTCAGGTCTGGGCTCAGCTATGGGTTCAGGTCTAGGTTCAGATCTGGGTTCAGGTCTGGGCTCAAGTCTAGGTTCAGGTATGGGTTCAGGTCTGGACTCAGATCTGGGTTCAGGTCTAGGTTCAGGTCTGGGTTCAGGTCTAGTTTCAGATCTGGACTCAGGTCTGGGTCCAGGTCTGGACTCAGGTTTGGGTTCAGGTCTGGGCTCAAGTCTAGGTTCAGGTATGGGTTCAGGTCTGTACTCAGGTCTGTGTTCAGGTCTATGTTCAGGTCTGGGTTCAGGTCTGGGCTCAAGTCTAGGTTCAGGTATGGGTCCAGGTCTGGACTCAGGTCTGGGTCCAGGTCTGGACTCAGGTCTGGGTTCAGGTCTGGGCTCAAGTCTAGGTTCAGGTATGGGATCAGGTCTAGGTTCAGGTATGGGTTCAGGTTTGGACTCAGGTCTGGGTTCAGGTCTAGGTTCAGGTCTGGACTCAGGTCTGGGATTCAGATCTGGACTCCGGTCTGAGTCCAGGTCTGGACTCTGGTCTGGGTTCAGGTCTAGGTTCAGGTCTGGGTTCAGGTCTGGGCTCAAGTCTAGGTTCAGGTATGGGTCCAGGTGTGGACTCAGGTCTGGGTCCAGGTCTAGGTTCAGGTCTGGGTTCAGGTCTGGGTCGAGGTCTGGGTTCAGGTCTGGGTTCAGTTCTAGGTTCAGGTCTGGGTTCAGGTCTGGGTTCAGGTCTAAGTTCAGGTCTAGGTTCACGTCTGAGTTTCAGGTTTAGGTTCAGGTCTGGGTTCAGTTCTAGGTTCAGGTCTGGGTTCAGGTCTGGGTCCAGGTCTGGGTTCAGGTCTGGGTTCAGTTCTAGGTTCAAGCATGGGTTCAGGTCTGATTTCAGGTCTAAGTTCAGGTCTGGGTTCAGTTCTAGGTTCAGGTCTGGGTTCAGGTCTGGGTTCAGGTCTAAGTTCAGGTCTGGGTTCAGGTCTGCGTTCAGGTCTGGGTTCAGGTTTAGGTTCAGGTCTGGGTTCAGGTCTGGTTTCAGATCTGGACTCAGGTCTGGGTCCAGGTCTGGACTCAGGTCTGGGTTAAGGTCTAGGTTCAGGTCTGGGTTCAGGTATGGGTTCAAGTCTAGGTTCAGGTCTGGGTTCAGGTCTGGTTTCAGATCTGGACTCGGGTCTGGGTCCAGGTCTGGACTCAGGTCTGGGTTCAGGTCTAGGTTCAGGTCTGGTTTCAGATCTGGACTCAGGTCTGGATCCAGGTCTGGACTGAGGTCTGGGTTCAGATCTAGGTTCAGGTCTGGTTTCAGGTATAGGTTCAGGTCTGGGTTCAGGTCTGGGTTCAGGTCTGGGTTCAGGTCTGGACTCAGGTCTGGGTCCAGGTCTGGACTCAGGTCTGGGTTCAGGTCTAGGTTCAGGTCTGGGTTCAGGTATGGGCTCAGGTCTGGGTTCAGGTCTAGGTTCAGGTCTGGGTTCAGGTCTGGGCTCAAGTCTAGGTTCAGGTCTGGGTTCAGTTCTAGGTTCAGGTATGGGTTCAGGTCTGGGTTCAGGTCTAAGTTCAGGTCTGGGTTCACGTCTGAGTTTAGGTCTGGGTTCAGGTCTGGGTTCAGTTCTAGGTTCAGGTCTGGGTTCAGGTCTGGGTCCAGGTCTGGGTTCAGGTCTGGATTCAGTTCTAGGTTCAGGCATGGGTTCAGGTCTGGGTTCAGGTCTGGTTTCAGGTCTAGGTTCAGGTCTGGGTTCAGGTCTGGACTCAGGTCTGGACTCAGGTCTGGGTTCAGGTCTGGACTCAGGTCTGGGTTCAGGTCTAAGTTCAGGTCTGGGTTCAGGTCTAGGTTCAGGTCTGGGTTCAGGTCTGGGTTCAGTTCTAGGTTCAGGTCTGGGTTCAGGTCTGGGTTCAGTTCTAGGTTCAGGCATGGGTTCAGGTCTGATTTCAGGTCTAAGTTCAGGTCTGGGTTCAGTTCTAGGTTCAGGTTTGGGTTCAGGTCTGGGTTCAGGTCTAAGTTCAGGTCTAGGTTCACGTCTGAGTTCAGGTCTTGGTTCAGGTCTGGGTTCAGTTCTAGGTTCAGG
The DNA here is from genome assembly GCF_933228915.1 of Telmatherina bonti. NCBI lineage: Eukaryota > Metazoa > Chordata > Actinopteri > Atheriniformes > Telmatherinidae > Telmatherina > Telmatherina bonti. Next base: position 32,514,981 of record NC_136628.1, on the reverse strand, counting down.
TCTGGGTTCAGGTATGGGTTCAGGTCTGGGTTCAGGTCTACGTTCAGGTCTGGGTTCAGGTCTGCGTTCAGGTCTGGGTTCAGGTTTAGGTTCAGGTCTGGGTTCAGGTCTGGTTTCAGATCTGGACTCAGGTCTGGGTCCAGGTCTGGGTTCAGGTCTGGGTTCAGGTCTAGGTTCAGGTCTGGGTTCAGGTCTAGGTTCAGGTCTGGGTTCAGGTCTGCGTTCAGGTCTGGGTTCAGGTTTAGGTTCAGGTCTGGGTTCAGGTCTGGTTTCAGATCTGGACTCAGGTCTGGGTCCAGGTCTGGACTCAGGTCTGGGTTAAGGTCTAGGTTCAGGTCTGGGTTCAGGTATGGGTTCAAGTCTAGGTTCAGGTCTGGGTTCAGGTCTGGTTTCAGATCTGGACTCGGGTCTGGGTCCAGGTCTGGACTCAGGTCTGGGTTCAGGTCTAGGTTCAGGTCTGGTTTCAGATCTGGACTCAGGTCTGGATCCAGGTCTGGACTGAGGTCTGGGTTCAGGTCTAGGTTCAGGTCTGGTTTCAGGTATAGGTTCAGGTTTGGGTTCAGGTCTGGGTTCAGGTCTGGACTCAGGTCTGGGTCCAGGTCTGGACTCAGGTCTGGGTTCAGGTCTAGGTTCAGGTCTGGGTTCAGGTATGGGCTCAGGTCTGGGTTCAGGTCTAGGTTCAGGTCTGGGTTCAGGTCTGGGCTCAAGTCTAGGTTCAGGTCTGGGTTCAGTTCTAGGTTCAGGTATGGGTTCAGGTCTGGGTTCAGGTCTAAGTTCAGGTCTGGGTTCAGGTCTGAGTTTAGGTCTGGGTTCAGGTCTGGGTTCAGTTCTAGGTTCAGGTCTGGGTTCAGGTCTGGGTCCAGGTCTGGGTTCAGGTCTGGATTCAGTTCTAGGTTCAGGCATGGGTTCAGGTCTGGGTTCAGGTCTGGTTTCAGGTCTAGGTTCAGGTCTGGGTTCAGGTCTGGACTCAGGTCTGGACTCAGGTCTGGGTTCAGGTCTGGACTCAGGTCTGGGTTCAGGTCTAAGTTCAGGTCTGGGTTCAGGTCTAGGTTCAGGTCTGGGTTCAGGTCTGGGTTCAGTTCTAGGTTCAGGTCTGGGTTCAGGTCTGGGTTCAGTTCTAGGTTCAGGCATGGGTTCAGGTCTGATTTCAGGTCTGGGTTCAGTTCTAGGTTCAGGTTTGGGTTCAGGTCTGGGTTCAGGTCTAAGTTCAGGTCTAGGTTCACGTCTGAGTTCAGGTCTTGGTTCAGGTCTGGGTTCAGTTCTAGGTTCAGGTCTGGGTTCAGGTATGGGTTCAGGTCTGGGTTCAGGTCTACGTTCAGGTCTGGGTTCAGGTCTGGGTTCAGGTCTGCGTTCAGGTCTGGGTTCAGGTTTAGGTTCAGGTCTGGGTTCAGGTCTGGTTTCAGATCTGGACTCAGGTCAGGGTCCAGGTCTGGACTCAGGTCTGGGTTCAGGTCTAGGTTCAGGTCTGGGTTCAGGTCTGGGCTCAAGTCTAGGTTCAGGTATGGGTTCAGGTCTGGACTCAGGTTTGGGTTCAGGTCTGGGTTCAGGTCTGGGTTCAGGTCTTGTTTCAGATCTGGACTCAGGTCTGGGTTCAGGTCTGGGTTCAGGTCTGGGTTCAGGTCTAGGCTCAAGTCTAGGTTCAGGTATGGGTTCAGTACTGGACTCAGGTCTGGGTTCAGGTCTGGGTTTCAGGTCTGGGTTTAGGTCTGGGTTCAGGTCTAGGTTCAGGTCTGGGTTCAGGTCTGGGCACAGGTATGGGTTCAGGTCTAGGTTCAGATCTGGGTTCAGGTCTGGGCTCAAGTCTAGGTTCAGGTATGGGTTCAGGTCTGGACTCAGATCTGGGTTCAGGTCTAGGTTCAGGTCTGGGTTCAGGTCTAGTTTCAGATCTGGACTCAGGTCTGGGTCCTGGTCTGGACTCAGGTTTGGGTTCAGGTCTGGGCTCAAGTCTAGGTTCAGGTATGGGTTCAGGTCTGTACTCAGGTCTGTGTTCAGGTCTGGACTCAGGTCTGGGTTCAGGTCTGGGCTCAAGTCTAGGTTCAGGTATGGGTCCAGGTCTGGACTCAGGTCTGGGTCCAGGTCTGGACTCAGGTCTGGGTTCAGGTCTGGGCTCAAGTCTAGGTTCAGGTATGGGATCAGGTCTAGGTTCAGGTCTGGGTTCAGGTCTAGTTTCAGATCTGGACTCAGGTCTGGGTCCTGGTCTGGACTCAGGTTTGGGTTCAGGTCTGGGCTCAAGTCTAGGTTCAGGTATGGGTTCAGGTCTGTACTCAGGTCTGTGTTCAGGTCTGGACTCAGGTCTGGGTTCAGGTCTGGGCTCAAGTCTAGGTTCAGGTATGGGTCCAGGTCTGGACTCAGGTCTGGGTCCAGGTCTGGACTCAGGTCTGGGTTCAGGTCTGGGCTCAAGTCTAGGTTCAGGTATGGGATCAGGTCTAGGTTCAGGTATGGGTTCAGGTTTGGACTCAGGTCTGGGTTCAGGTCTGGTTTCAGATCTGGACTCAGGTCTGGGTCCAGGTCTGGACTCAGGTCTGGGTTCAGGTCTGGGTTCAGGTCTGGGTTCAGGTCTGGGCTCAAGTCTAGGTTCAGGTCTGGGTTCAGGTCTAGGCTCAAGTCTAGGTTCAGGTATGGGTTTAGGTCTGGACTCAGGTCTGGGTTCAGGTCTGGGTCCAGGTATGGGTTCAGGTCTGGGTTCAGGTCTAGGTTCAGGTCTGGGTTCAGGTCGGGTTTCAGATCTGGACTCAGGTCTGGGTCCAGGTCTAGGTTCAGGTCTGGGTTCAGGTCTGGGTTCAGGTATGGGTTCAGGTCTGGACTTAGGTCTAGGTTCAGGTCTGGGTTCAGGTCTAGGTTCAGGTCTGGGTTCAGGTCTGGTTTCAGATCTGGACTCAGGTCTGGGTCCAGGTCTAGGTTCAGGTCTGGGTTCAGGTCTGGGTTCAGGTCTAGGTTCAGGTCTGGGTTCAGGTCTGGGTTCAGGTCTGGGCTCAAGTCTAGGTTCAGGTGTGGGTTATGGTCTGGACTCAGGTCTGGGTTCAGGTCTAGGTTCAGGTCTGGGTTCAGGTCTGGACTCAGGTCTGGGTCCAGGTCTGGACTCAGGTCTGGGTTCAGGTCTAAGTTCAGGTCTGGGTTCAGGTATGGACTCAGGTCTGGGTTCAGGTCTGGGTTCAGGTCTGGTTTCAGATCTGGACTCAGGTCTGGATCCAGGTCTGGACTGAGGTCTGGGTTCAGGTCTAGGTTCAGGTCTGGTTTCAGGTATAGGTTCAGGTCTGGGTTCAGGTCTGGGTTCAGGTCTGGACTCAGGTCTGGGTCCAGGTCTGGACTCAGGTCTGGGTTCAGGTCTAGGTTCAGGTCTGGGTTCAGGTATGGGCTCAGGTCTGGGTTCAGGTCTAGGTTCAGGTCTGGGTTCAGGTCTGGGCTCAAGTCTAGGTTCAGGTCTGGGTTCAGTTCTAGGTTCAGGTATGGGTTCAGGTCTGGGTTCAGGTCTAAGTTCAGGTCTGGGTTCAGGTCTGAGTTTAGGTCTGGGTTCAGGTCTGGGTTCAGTTCTAGGTTCAGGTCTGGGTTCAGGTCTGGGTCCAGGTCTGGGTTCAGGTCTGGATTCAGTTCTAGGTTCAGGCATGGGTTCAGGTCTGGGTTCAGGTCTGGTTTCAGGTCTAGGTTCAGGTCTGGGTTCAGGTCTGGACTCAGGTCTGGACTCAGGTCTGGGTTCAGGTCTGGACTCAGGTCTGGGTTCAGGTCTAAGTTCAGGTCTGGGTTCAGGTCTAGGTTCAGGTCTGGGTTCAGGTCTGGGTTCAGTTCTAGGTTCAGGTCTGGGTTCAGGTCTGGGTTCAGTTCTAGGTTCAGGCATGGGTTCAGGTCTGATTTCAGGTCTAAGTTCAGGTCTGGGTTCAGTTCTAGGTTCAGGTATGGGTTCAGGTCTGGGTTCAGGTCTAAGTTCAGGTCTAGGTTCACGTCTGAGTTCAGGTCTTGGTTCAGGTCTGGGTTCAGTTCTAGGTTCAGGTCTGGGTTCAGGTATGGGTTCAGGTCTGGGTTCAGGTCTACGTTCAGGTCTGGGTTCAGGTCTGGGTTCAGGTCTGCGTTCAGGTCTGGGTTCAGGTTTAGGTTCAGGTCTGGGTTCAGGTCTGGTTTCAGATCTGGACTCAGGTCAGGGTCCAGGTCTGGACTCAGGTCTGGGTTCAGGTCTAGGTTCAGGTCTGGGTTCAGGTCTGGGCTCAAGTCTAGGTTCAGGTATGGGTTCAGGTCTGGACTCAGGTTTGGGTTCAGGTCTGGGTTCAGGTCTGGGTTCAGGTCTTGTTTCAGATCTGGACTCAGGTCTGGGTTCAGGTCTGGGTTCAGGTCTGGGTTCAGGTCTAGGCTCAAGTCTAGGATCAGGTATGGGTTCAGTTCTGGACTCAGGTCTGGGTTCAGGTCTGGGTTTCAGGTCTGGGTTTAGGTCTGGGTTCAGGTCTAGGTTCAGGTCTGGGTTCAGGTCTGGGCACAGGTATGGGTTCAGGTCTAGGTTCAGATCTGGGTTCAGGTCTGGGCTCAAGTCTAGGTTCAGGTATGGGTTCAGGTCTGGACTCAGATCTGGGTTCAGGTCTAGGTTCAGGTCTGGGTTCAGGTCTAGTTTCAGATCTGGACTCAGGTCTGGGTCCTGGTCTGGACTCAGGTTTGGGTTCAGGTCTGGGCTCAAGTCTAGGTTCAGGTATGGGTTCAGGTCTGTACTCAGGTCTGTGTTCAGGTCTGGACTCAGGTCTGGGTTCAGGTCTGGGCTCAAGTCTAGGTTCAGGTATGGGTCCAGGTCTGGACTCAGGTCTGGGTCCAGATCTGGACTCAGGTCTGGGTTCAGGTCTGGGCTCAAGTCTAGGTTCAGGTATGGGATCAGGTCTAGGTTCAGGTATGGGTTCAGGTTTGGACTCAGGTCTGGGTTCAGGTCTGGTTTCAGATCTGGACTCAGGTCTGGGTCCAGGTCTGGACTCAGGTCTGGGTTCAGGTCTGGGTTCAGGTCTGGGTTCAGGTCTGGGCTCAAGTCTAGGTTCAGGTCTGGGTTCAGGTCTTGTTTCAGGTCTGGACTCAGGTCTGGGTTCAGGTCTAGGTTCAGGTCTGGGTTCAGGTCTAGGCTCAAGTCTAGGTTCAGGTATGGGTTCAGGTCTGGACTCAGGTCTGGGTTCAGGTCTGGGTCCAGGTATGGGTTCAGGTCTGGGTTCAGGTCTAGGTTCAGGTCTGGGTTCAGGTCGGGTTTCAGATCTGGACTCAGGTCTGGGTCCAGGTCTAGGTTCAGGTCTGGGTTCAGGTCTGGGTTCAGGTATGGGTTCAGGTCTGGACTTAGGTCTAGGTTCAGGTCTGGGTTCAGGTCTAGGTTCAGGTCTGGGTTCAGGTCTGGTTTCAGATCTGGACTCAGGTCTGGGTCCAGGTCTAGGTTCAGGTCTGGGTTCAGGTCTGGGTTCAGGTATGGGTTCAGGTCTGGGTTCAGGTCTAGGTTCAGGTCTGGGTTCAGGTCTGGGTTCAGGTCTGGGCTCAAGTCTAGGTTCAGGTATGGGTTATGGTCTGGACTCAGGTCTGGGTTCAGGTCTAGGTTCAGGTCTGGGTTCAGGTCTGGACTGAGGTCTGGGTCCAGGTCTGGACTCAGGTCTGGGTTCAGGTCTAAGTTCAGGTCTGGGTTCAGGTATGGACTCAGGTCTGGGTTCAGGTCTAGGTTCAGGTCTGGGTTCAGGTCTGTACTCAGGTCTGGGCTCAAGTCTAGGTTCAAGTATGGGTCCAGGTCTTGACTCAGGTCTGGGTCCAGGTCTGGACTCAGGTCTGGGTTCAGGTCTTGGCTCAAGTCTAGGTTCAGGTATGGGATCAGGTCTAGGTTCAGGTATGGGTTCAGGTTTGGACTCAGGTCTGGGTTCAGGTCTAGGTTCAGGTCTTGACTCAGGTCTGGGTTTCAGATCTGGACTCAGGTCTGGGTCCAGGTCTGGACTCCGGTCTGGGTTCAGGTCTAGGTTCAGGTCTGGGTTCAGGTCTGGGCTCAAGTCTAGGTTCAGGTATGGGTTCAGGTCTGGACTCAGGTCTGGGTTCAGGTCTAGGTTCAGGTCTGGGTTCAGGTCTAGGCTCAAGTCTAGGTTCAGGTATGGGTTCAGGTCTGGACTCAGGTCTAGGTTCAGGTCTGGGTCCAGGTATGGGTTCAGGTCTGGGTTCAGGTCTAGGTTCAGGTCTGGGTTCAGGTCTGGTTTCAGATCTGGACTCAGGTCTGGGTCCAGGTCTAGGTTCAGGTCTGGGTTCAGGTCTGGGTTCAGGTATGGGTTCAGGTCTGGGTTCAGGTCTAGGTTCAGGTCTGGGTTCAGGTCTGGGTTCAGGTCTAGGTTCAGGTCTGGGTTAAGGTCTGGTTTCAGATCTGGACTCAGGTCTGGGTCGAGGTCTAGGTTCAGGTCTGGGTTCAGGTCTGGGTTCAGGTATGGGTTCAGGTCTGGGTTCAGGTCTAGGTTCAGGTCTGGGTTCAGGTCTGGGTTCAGGTCTGGGCTCAATTCTAGGTTCAGGTGTGGGTTCAGGTCTGGACTCAGGTCTGGGTTCAGGTCTAGGTTCAGGTCTGGGTTCAGGTCTGGACTCAGGTCTGGGTCCAGGTCTGGACTCAGGTCTGGGTTCAGGTCTAAGTTCAGGTCTGGGTTCAGGTATGGGCTCAGGTCTGGGTTCAGGTCTAGGTTCAGGTCTGGGTTCAGGTCTGTACTAAGGGCTGGGCTCAAGTCTAGGTTCAGGTATGGGTCCAGGTCTGGACTCAGGTCTGGGTCCAGGTCTGGACTCAGGTCTGGGTTCAGGTCTGGCCTCAAGTCTAGGTTCAGGAATGGGATCAGGTCTAGGTTCAGGTATGGGTTCAGGTTTGGACTCAGGTCTGGGTTCAGGTCTAGGTTCAGGTCTTGACTCAGGTCTGGGTTTCAGATCTGGACTCAGGTCTGGGTCCAGGTCTGGACTCCGGTCTGGGTTCAGGTCTAGGTTAAGGTCTGGGTTCAGGTCTGGGTCGAGGTCTGGGTTCAGGTCTGGGTTCAGTTCTAGGTTCAGGTCTGGGTTCAGTTCTAGGTTCAGGCATGGGTTCAGGTCTGATTTCAGGTCTAAGTTCAGGTCTGGGTTCAGTTCTAGGTTCAGGTCTGGGTTCAGGTCTAAGTTCAGGTCTAGGTTCACGTCTGAGTTCAGGTCTTGGTTCAGGTCTGGGTTCAGTTCTAGGTTCAGGTCTGGGTTCAGGTCTGGGTTCAGGTCTGTACTCAGGTCTGGGTTCAGGTCTGTGTTCTGGTCTGGGTTCAGGTTTAGGTTCAGGTCTGGGTTCAGGTCTGGTTTCAGATCTGGACTCAGGTCTGGGTCCAGGTCTGGACTCAGGTCTGGGTTCAGGTCTAGGTTCAGGTCTGGGTTCAGGTCTTGTTTCAGGTCTGGACTCAGGTCTGGGTTCAGGTCTAGGTTCAGGTCTGGGTTCAGGTCTAGGCTCAAGTCTTGGTTCAGGTCTGGGTTCAGGTCTGGACTCAGGTCTGGGCTCAAGTCTAGGTTCAGGTCTGGGTTCAGGTCTGGGTTCAGGTATGGGTTCAGGTCTGGGTTCAGGTCTAGGTTCAGGTCTGGGTTCAGGTCTGGGTTCAGGTCTGGGCTCAAGTCTAGGTTCAGGTATGGGTTCAGGTCTGGACTCAGGTCTGGGTTCAGGTCTAGGTTCAGGTCTGGGTTCAGGTCTGGACTCAGGTCTGGGTCCAGGTCTGGACTCAGGTCTGGGTTCAGGTCTAAGTTCAGGTCTGGGTTCAGGTATGGGCTCAGGTCTGGGTTCAGGTCTAGGTTCAGGTCTGGGTTCAGGTCTGGGCTCAAGTCGAGGTTCAGGTATGGGTTCAGGTCTGGACTCCGGTCTGGGTTCAGGTCTAGGTTCAGGTCTGGGTTCAGGTCTGGGTCGAGGTCTGGGTTCAGGTCTGGGTTCAGTTCTAGGTTCAGGTCTGGGTTCAGGTCTGGGTTCAGGTCTAAGTTCAGGTCTAGGTTCACGTCTGAGTTCAGGTCTTGGTTCAGGTCTGGGTTCAGTTCTAGGTTCAGGTCTGGGTTCAGGTCTTGGTCCAGGTCTGGGTCCAGGTCTGGGTTCAGTTCTGGGTTCAGGCATGGGTTCAGGTCTGATTTCAGGTCTAAGTTCAGGTCTGGGTTCAGTTCTAGGTTCAGGTCTGGGTTCAGGTCTGGGTTCAGGTCTAAGTTCAGGTCTAGGTTCACGTCTGAGTTCAGGTCTTGGTTCAGGTCTGGGTTCAGTTCTAGGTTCAGGTCTAGGTTCAGGTCTGGGTTCAGGTCTGGACTCAGGTCTGGGTTCAGGTCTGGGTTCAGGTCTGCGTTCTGGTCTGGGTTCAGGTTTAGGTTCAGGTCTGGGTTCAGGTCTGGTTTCAGATCTGGACTCAGGTCTGGGTCCAGGTCTGGACTCCGGTCTGGGTTCAGGTATAGGTTCAGGTCTGGGTTCAGGTCTGGGCTCAAGTCTAGGTTCAGGTATGGGTTCAGGTCTGGACTCAGGTCTGGTTTCAGGTCTAGGTTCAGGTCTGGGTTCAGGTCTTGTTTCAGGTCTGGACTCAGGTCTGGGTTCAGGTCTAGGTTCAGGTCTGGGTTCAGGTCTAGGTTCAAGTCTAGGTTAAGGTATGGGTTCAGGTCTGGACTCAGGTCTAGGTTCAGGTCTGGGTCCAGATATGGGTTCAGGTCTGGGTTCAGGTCTAGGTTCAGGTCTGGGTCCAGGTCTAGGTTCAGGTCTGGGTTCAGGTCTGGGTTCAGGTCTGGGTTCAGGTCTGGGCTCAAGTCTAGGTTCAGGTATGGCTTCAGGTCTGGACTCAGGTCTGGGTTCAGGTCTGGGTTCAGGTCTGGGTCCAGGTCTGGACTCAGGTCTGGGTTCAGGTCTAATTTCAGGTCTGGGTTCAGGTATGGGCTCAGGTCTGGGTTCAGGTCTAGGTTCAGGTCTGGTTTCAGGTCTAGGTTCAGGTCTGGGTTCAGGTCTGGGCTCAAGTCGAGGTTCAGGTATGGGTTCAGGTCTGGACTCAGGTCTGGGTTCAGGTCTAGGTTCAGGTCTGGGTTCAGGTCTGGGTCGAGGTCTGGGTTCAGGTCTGGGTTCAGTTCTAGGTTCAGGTCTGGGTTCAGGTCTGGGTTCAGGTCTAAGTTCAGGTCTAGGTTCACGTCTGAGTTCAGGTCTTGGTTCAGGCCTGGGTTCAGTTCTAGGTTCAGGTCTGGGTTCAGGTCTTGGTCCAGGTCTGGGTCCAGGTCTGGGTTCAGGTCTGGGTTCAGTTCTAGGTTCAGGCACGGGTTCAGGTCTGATTTCAGGTCTAAGTTCAGGTCTGGGTTCAGTTCTAGGTTCAGGTCTGGGTTCAGGTCTGGGTTCAGGTCTAAGTTCAGGTCTAGGTTCACGTCTGAGTTCAGGTCTGGGTTCAGGTCTGGGTTCTTTTCTAGGTTCAGGTCTGGGTTCAGGTCTGGGTTCAGGTATGGGTTCAGGTCTGGGTTCAGGTCTACGTTCAGGTCTGGGTTCAGGTCTGGGCTCAAGTCTAGGTTCAGGTATGGGTTCAGGTCTGGACTCAGGTCTGGGTTCAGGTCTAGGTTCAGGTCTGGGTTCAGGTCTGGGCTCAAGTCTGGGTTCAGGTATGGGTTCAGGTCTGGACTCAGGTCTGGGTTCAGGTCTAGGTTCAGGTCTGGGTTCAGGTCTTGTTTAAGATCTGGACTCAGGTCTGGGTTCAGATCTAGGTTCAGGTCTGGGTTCAGGTCTGGGCTCAAGTCTAGGTTCAGGTATGGGTTCAGGTCTGGACTCAGGTCTGGGTTCAGGTCTGGGTTTCAGGTCTGGGTTTAGGTCTGGTTTCAGATCTTGACTCAGGTCTGGGTCCAGGTCTAGGTTCAGGTCTGGGTTCAGGTCTGGGTTCAGTTATGGGTTCAGGTCTGGGTTCAGGTCTAGGTTCAGGTCTGGGTTCAGGTCTGGGTTCAGGTCTGCGCTCAAGTCTAGTTTCAGGTATGGGTTCAGGTCTGGACTCCGGTCTGGGTTCAGGTCTAGGTTCAGGTCTGGGTTCAGGTCTGCGTTCAGGTCTGGGTTCAGGTTTAGGTTCAGGTCTGGGTTCAGGTCTGGTTTCAGATCTGGACTCAGGTCTGGGTCCAGGTCTGGACTCAGTTCTGGGTTCAGGTCTAGGTTCAGGTCTGGGTTCAGGTATGCGTTCAAGTCTGGGTTCAGGTCTGGGTTCAGGTCTGGTTTCAGATCTGGACTCGGGTCTGGGTCCAGGTCTGGACTCAGGTCTGGGTTCAGGTCTAGGTTCAGGTCTGGACTCAGGTCTGGGTTCAGGTCTGGGTTCAGGTATGGGCTCAGGTCTGGGTTCAGGTCTAGGTTCAGGTCTGGGTTCAGGTCTGGGCTCAAGTCTAGGTTCAGGTCTAGGTTCAGGTCTGGACTCAGGTCTGGGTTTCAGATCTGGACTCAGGTCTGGGTCCAGGTCTGGACTCCGGTCTGGGTTCAGGTCTAGGTTCAGGTCTGGGTTCAGGTCTGGGCTCAAGTCTAGGTTCAGTTATGGGTTCAGGTCTGGACTCAGGTCTGGGTTCAGGTCTAGGTTCAGGTCTGGGTTCAGGTCTGGACTCCGGTCTGGGTTCAGGTCTAGGTTCAGGTCTGGGTTCAGGTCTGGGCTCAGGTCTGTGTCCAGGTCTGGACTCTGGTCTGGGTTCAGGTCTAGGTTCAGGTCTGGGTTCAGGTCTGGGTCGAGGTCTGCGTTCAGGTCTGGGTTCAGGTCTGGGTTCAGGTCTGGACTCAGGTCTGGGTCCAGGTCTGGACTCAGGTCTGGGTTCAGGTCTAGGTTCAGGTCTGGGTTCAGATATGGGCTCAGGTCTGGGTTCAGGTCTAGGTTCAGGTCTCGGTTCAGGTCTGGGCTCAAGTCTAGGTTCAGGTCTAGGTTCAGGTCTGGACTCAGGTCTGGGTTTCAGATCTGGACTCAGGTCTGGGTCCAGGTCTGGACTCCGGTCTGGGTTCAGGTCTAGGTTCAGGTCTGGGTTCAGGTCTGGGCTCAAGTCTAGGTTCAGTTATGGGTTCAGGTCTGGACTCAGGTCTGGGTTCAGGTCTATGTTCAGGTCTGGGTTCAGGTCTGGACTCCGGTCTGGGTTCAGGTCTAGGTTCAGGTCTGGGTTCAGGTCTGGGCTCAGGTCTGTGTCCAGGTCTGGACTCCGGGGCATGGTTCAGGTCTAGGTTCAGGTCTGGGTTCAGGTCTGGGTCGAGGTCTGGGTTCAGGTCTGGGTTCAGTTCTAGGTTCAGGTTTGGGTTCAGGTCTGGGTTCAGGTCTAAGTTCAGGTCTGGGTTCACGTCTGAGTTCAGGTCTGGGTTCAGGTCTGGGTTCAGTTCTAGGTTCAGGTCTGGGTTCAGGTCTGGGTCCAGGTCTGGGTCCAGGTCTGGGTTCAGGTCTGGATTCAGTTCTAGGTTCAGGCATGGGTTCAGGTCTGGTTTCAGGTCTAATTTCAGGTCTAGGTTCACGTCTGGGTTCAGGTCTGGGTTCAGGTCTGGTTTCAGGTCTAGGTTCAGGTCTGGGTCCAGGTCTGGGTTCAGGTCTGGATTCAGTTCTAGGTTCAGGCATGGGTTCAGGTCTGGTTTCAGGTCTAATTTCAGGTCTAGGTTCACGTCTGGGTCCAGGTCTGGGTTCAGGTCTGGTTTCAGGTCTAGGTTCAGGTCTGGGTTCAGGTTTGGACTCAGGTCTGGTTTCAGGTCTGGGTTCAGGTCTGGACTCAGGTCTGGGTTCAGGTCTAAGTTCAGGTCTGGGTTCATTTATGGGCTCAGGTCTGGGTTCAGGTCTAGGTTCAGGTCTGGGTTAAGGTCTAGGTTCAGGTCTGGGTTCAGGTCTGGGCTCAAGTCTAGGTTCAGGTATGGGTTCAGGTCTGGACTCAGGTCTGGGTTCAGGTCTGGGTTCAGGTCTGGGTCGAGGTCTGGGTTCAGGTCTGGGTTCAGTTCTAGGTTCAGGTCTGGGTTCAGGTCTGGGTTCAGGTCTAAGTTCAGGTCTAGGTTCACGTCTGAGTTCAGGTCTTGGTTCAGGTCTGGGTTCAGTTCTAGGTTCAGGTCTGGGTTCAGGTCTGGGTCCAGGTCTGGGTTCAGGTCTGGGTTCAGTTCTAGGTTCAGGCATGGGTTCAGGTCTGATTTCAGGTCCAAGTTCAGGTCTGGGTTCAGTTCTAGGTTCAGGTTTGGGTTCAGGTCTGGGTTCAGGTCTAAGTTCAGGTCTAGGTTCACGTCTGAGTTCAGGTCTTGGTTCAGGTCTGGGTTCAGTTCTAGGTTCAGGTCTGGGTTCAGGTATGGGTTCAGGTCTGGGTTCAGGTCTACGTTCAGGTCTGGGTTCAGGTCTGCGTTCAGGTCTGGGTTCAGGTTTAGGTTCAGGTCTGGGTTCAGGTCTGGTTTCAGATCTGGACTCAGGTCTGGGTCCAGGTCTGGACTCAGGTCTGGGTTCAGGTCTAGGTTCAGGTCTGGGTTCAGGTCTGGGCTCAAGTCTAGGTTCAGGTATGGGTTCAGGTCTGGACTCAGGTCTGGGTTCAGGTCTAGCTTCAGGTCTGGGTTCAGGTCTTGTTTCAGATCTGGACTCAGGTCTGGGTCCAGGTCTGGACTCAGGTCTGGGTTCAGGTCTAGGTTCAGGTCTGGGTTCAGGTCTAGGCTGAAGTTTAGGTTCAGGTATGGGTTCAGGTCTGGACTCAGGTCAAGGTTCAGGTCTGGGTCCAGGTATGGGTTCAGGTCTGGGTTCAGGTCTAGGTTCAGGTCTGGGTTCAGGTCTGGTTTCAGATCTGGACTCAGGTCTGGGTCCAGGTCTAGGTTCAGGTCTGGGTTCAGGTCTAGGTTCAGGTTTGGGTTCAGGTCTGGACTCCGGTCTGGGTTCAGGTCTAGGTTCAGGTCTGGGTTCAGGTCTGGGCTCAAGTCTAGGTTCAGTTATGGGTTCAGGTCTGGACTCAGGTCTGGGTTCAGGTCTAGGTTCAGGTCTGGGTTCAGGTCTGGACTCCAGTCTGGGTTCAGGTCTAGGTTCAGGTCTGGGTTCAGGTCTGGGCTCAGGTCTATGTCCAGGTCTGGACTCCGGTCTGGGTTCAGGTCTAGGTTCAGGTCTGGGTTCAGGTCTGGGCTCAAGTCTAGGTTCAGGTATGGGATCAGGTCTGGACTCAGGTCTGGGTTCAGGTCTGGGTTCAGGTCTGGGCTCAAGTCTAGGTTCAGTTATGGGTTCAGGTCTGGGTTCAGGTCTGGGTTCAGGTCTGCGCTCAAGTCTAGGTTCAGGTATGGGTTCAGGTCTGGACTCCGGTCTGGGTTCAGGTCTAGGTTCAGGTCTGGGTTCAGGTCTGCGTTCAGGTCTGGGTTCAGGTTTAGGTTCAGGTCTGGGTTCAGGTCTGGTTTCAGATCTGGACTCAGGTCTGGGTCCAGGTCTGGACTCAGGTCTGGGTTCAGGTCTAGGTTCAGGTCTGGGTTCAGCTATGCGTTCAAGTCTGGGTTCAGGTCTGGGTTCAGGTCTGGTTTCAGATCTGGACTCGGGTCTGGGTCCAGGTCTGGACTCAGGTCTGGGTTCAGGTCTAGGTTCAGGTCTGGACTCAGGTCTGGGTTCAGGTCTAGGTTCAGGTCTGGGTTCAGGTATGGGCTCAGGTCTGGGTTTCAGATCTAGACTCAGGTCTGGGTTCAGGTCTGGGCTCAAGTCTAGGTTCAGGTCTAGGTTCAGGTCTGGACTCAGGTCTGGGTTTCAGATCTGGACTCAGGTCTGGGTCCAGGTCTGGACTCCCGTCTGGGTTCAGGTCTAGGTTCAGGTCCTGGTTCAGGTCTGGGCTCAAGTCTAGGTTCAGTTATGGGTTCAGGTCTGGACTCAGGTCTGGGTTCAGGTCTAGGTTCAGGTCTGGGTTCAGGTCTGGACTCCGGTCTGGGTTCAGGTCTAGGTTCAGGTCTGGGTTCAGGTCTGGGCTCAGGTCTGTGTCCAGGTCTGGACTCTGGTCTGGGTTCAGGTCTAGGTTCAGGTCTGGGTTCAGGTCTGGGTCGAGGTCTGGGTTCAGGTCTGGGTTCAGGTCTGGACTCAGGTCTGGGTCCAGGTCTGGACTCAGGTCTGGGTTCAGGTCTAGGTTCAGGTCTGGGTTCAGGTATGGGCTCAGGTCTGGGTTCAGGTCTAGGTTCAGGTCTGGGTTCAGGTCTGGGCTCAAGTCTAGGTTCAGGTCTAGGTTCAGGTCTGGACTCAGGTCTGGGTTTCAGATCTGGACTCAGGTCTGGGTCCAGGTCTGGACTCCGGTCTGGGTTCAGGTCTAGGTTCAGGTCTGGGTTCAGGTCTGGGCTCAAGTCTAGGTTCAGTTATGGGTTCAGGTCTGGACTCAGGTCTGGGTTCAGGTCTAGGTTCAGGTCTGGGTTCAGTTCTGGACTCAGGTCTGGGTTCAGGTCTAGGTTCAGGTCTGGGTTCAGGTCTGCGTTCAGGTCTGGGTTCAGGTTTAGGTTCAGGTCTGGGTTCAGGTCTGGTTTCAGATCTGGACTCAGGTCTGGGTCCAGGTCTGGACTCAGGTCTGGGTTCAGGTCTAGGTTCAGGTCTGGGTTCAGCTATGCGTTCAAGTCTGGGTTCAGGTCTGGGTTCAGGTCTGGTTTCAGATCTGGACTCGGGTCTGGGTCCAGGTCTGGACTCAGGTCTGGGTTCAGGTCTAGGTTCAGGTCTGGACTCAGGTCTGGGTTCAGGTCTAGGTTCAGGTCTGGGTTCAGGTATGGGCTCAGGTCTGGGTTTCAGATCTAGACTCAGGTCTGGGTTCAGGTCTGGGCTCAAGTCTAGGTTCAGGTCTAGGTTCAGGTCTGGACTCAGGTCTGGGTTTCAGATCTGGACTCAGGTCTGGGTCCAGGTCTGGACTCCCGTCTGGGTTCAGGTCTAGGTTCAGGTCTGGGTTCAGGTCTGGGCTCAAGTCTAGGTTCAGTTATGGGTTCAGGTCTGGACTCAGGTCTGGGTTCAGGTCTAGGTTCAGGTCTGGGTTCAGGTCTGGACTCCGGTCTGGGTTCAGGTCTAGGTTCAGGTCTGGGTTCAGGTCTGGGCTCAGGTCTGTGTCCAGGTCTGGACTCTGGTCTGGGTTCAGGTCTAGGTTCAGGTCTGGGTTCAGGTCTGGGTCGAGGTCTGGGTTCAGGTCTGGGTTCAGGTCTGGACTCAGGTCTGGGTCCAGGTCTGGACTCAGGTCTGGGTTCAGGTCTAGGTTCAGGTCTGGGTTCAGGTATGGGCTCAGGTCTGGGTTCAGGTCTAGGTTCAGGTCTGGGTTCAGGTCTGGGCTCAAGTCTAGGTTCAGGTCTAGGTTCAGGTCTGGACTCAGGTCTGGGTTTCAGATCTGGACTCAGGTCTGGGTCCAGGTCTGGACTCCGGTCTGGGTTCAGGTCTAGGTTCAGGTCTGGGTTCAGGTCTGGGCTCAAGTCTAGGTTCAGTTATGGGTTCAGGTCTGGACTCAGGTCTGGGTTCAGGTCTAGGTTCAGGTCTGGGTTCAGTTCTGGACTCAGGTCTGGGTTCAGGTCTAGGTTCAGGTCTGGGTTCAGGTCTGGGCTCAGGTCTGTGTCCAGGTCTGGACTCCGGTCTGGGTTCAGGTCTAGGTTCAGGTCTGGGTTCAGGTCTGGGTCGAGGTCTGGGTTCAGGTCTGGGTTCAGTTCTAGGTTCAGGTTTGGGTTCAGGTCTGGGTTCAGGTCTAAGTTCAGGTCTGGGTTCAGGTCTGAGTTCAGGTCTGGGTTCAGGTCTGGGTTCAGTTCTAGGTTCAGGTCTGGGTTCAGGTCTGGGTCCAGGTCTGGGTCCAGGTCTGGGTTCAGGTCTGGATTCAGTTCTAGGTTCAGGCATGGGTTCAGGTCTGGTTTCAGGTCTAATTTCAGGTCTAGGTTCACGTCTGGGTTCAGGTCTGGTTTCAGGTCTAGGTTCAGGTCTGGGTTCAGGTCTGGACTCAGGTCTGGACTCAGGTCTGGGTCCAGGTCTGGACTCAGGTCTGGGTTCAGGTCTAGGTTCAGGTCTGGGTTCAGGTCTGGGCTCAGGTCTGGGTTCAGGTCTAGGTTATGGTCTGGGTTCAGGTCTAGGTTCAGGTCTGGGTTCAGGTCTGGGCTCAAGTCTAGGTTCAGGTATGGGTTCAGGTCTGGACTCAGGTCTGGGTTCAGGTCTGGGTTCAGGTCTGGGTTCAGGTCTGGGTCGAGGTCTGGGTTCAGGTCTGGGTTCAGTTCTAGGTTCAGGTCTGGGTTCAGGTCTGGGTTCAGGTCTAAGTTCAGGTCTAGGTTCACGTCTGAGTTCAGGTCTTGGTTCAGGTCTGGGTTCAGTTCTAGGTTCAGGTCTGGGTTCAGGTCTGGGTCCAGGTCTGGGTTCAGGTCTGGGTTCAGTTCTAGGTTCAGGCATGGGTTCAGGTCTGATTTCAGGTCCAAGTTCAGGTCTGGGTTCAGTTCTAGGTTCAGGTTTGGGTTCAGGTCTGGGTTCAGGTCTAAGTTCAGGTCTAGGTTCACGTCTGAGTTCAGGTCTTGGTTCAGGTCTGGGTTCAGTTCTAGGTTCAGGTCTGGGTTCAGGTATGGGTTCAGGTCTGGGTTCAGGTCTACGTTCAGGTCTGGGTTCAGGTCTGGGTTCAGGTCTGCGTTCAGGTCTGGGTTCAGGTTTAGGTTCAGGTCTGGGTTCAGGTCTGGTTTCAGATCTGGACTCAGGTCTGGGTTCAGGTCTGGACTCAGGTCTGGGTTCAGGTCTAGGTTCAGGTCTGGGTTCAGGTCTGGGCTCAAGTCTAGGTTCAGGTATGGGTTCAGGTCTGGACTCAGGTCTGGGTTCAGGTCTAGCTTCAGGTCTGGGTTCAGGTCTTGTTTCAGATCTGGACTCAGGTCTGGGTCCAGGTCTGGACTCAGGTCTGGGTTCAGGTCTAGGTTCAGGTCTGGGTTCAGGTCTGGGCTGAAGTTTAGGTTCAGGTATGGGTTCAGGTCTGGACTCAGGTCTAGGTTCAGGTCTGGGTCCAGGTATGGGTTCAGGTCTGGGTTCAGGTCTAGGTTCAGGTCTGGGTTCAGGTCTGGTTTCAGATCTGGACTCAGGTCTGAGTCCAGGTCTAGGTTCAGGTCTGGGTTCAGGTCTAGGTTCAGGTCTGGGTTCAGGTCTGGGCTCAGGTATGGGTTCAGGTCTAGGTTCAGATCTGGGTTCAGGTCTGGGCTCAAGTCTAGGTTCAGGTCTGGGTTCAGGTCTGGACTCAGATCTGGGTTCAGGTCTAGTTTCAGATCTGGACTCAGGTCTGGGTCCAGGTTTGGACTCAGGTTTGGGTTCAGGTCTGGACTCCGGTCTGGGTTCAGGTCTAGGTTCAGGTCTGGGTTCAGGTCTGGGCTCAAGTCTAGGTTCAGTTATGGGTTCAGGTCTGGACTCAGGTCTGGGTTCAGGTCTAGGTTCAGGTCTGGGTTCAGGTCTGGACTCCGGTCTGGGTTCAGGTCTAGGTTCAGGTCTGGGTTCAGGTCTGGGCTCAGGTCTGTGTCCAGGTCTGGACTCCGGTCTGGGTTCAGGTCTAGGTTCAGGTCTGGGTTCAGGTCTGGGCTCAAGTCTAGGTTCAGGTATGGGATCAGGTCTGGACTCAGGTCTGGGTTCAGGTCTAGGTTCAGGTCTGGGTTCAGGTCTGGGCTCAAGTCTAGGTTCAGGTATGGGTTCAGGTTTGGACTCAGGTCTGGGTTCAGGTATGGGATCAGGTCTGGACTCAGGTCTGGGTTCAGGTCTAGGTTCAGGTCTGGGTTCAGGTATGGGATCAGGTCTGGGTTCAGGTCTGGGTCGAGGTCTGGGTTCAGGTCTGGGTTCAGTTCTAGGTTCAGGTCTGGGTTCAGGTCTGGGTTCAGGTCTAAGTCCAGGTCTAGGTTCACGTCTGAGTTCAGGTCTTGGTTCAGGTCTGGGTTCAGTTCTAGGTTCAGGTCTGGGTTCAGGTCTGGGTCCAGGTCTGGGTTCAGGTCTGGGTTCAGTTCTAGGTTCAGGCATGGGTTCAGGTCTGATTTCAGGTCCAAGTTCAGGTCTGGGTTCAGTTCTAGATTCAGGTTTGGGTTCAGGTCTGGGTTCAGGTCTAAGTTCAGGTCTAGGTTCAGTTCTAGGTTCAGGTCTGGGTTCAGGTATGGGTTCAGGTCTGGGTTCAGGTCTGGGCTCAAGTCTAGGTTCAGGTATGGGTTCAGGTCTGGACTCAGGTCTGGGTTCAGGTCTAGCTTCAGGTCTGGGTTCAGGTCTTGTTTCAGATCTGGACTCAGGTCTGGGTCCAGGTCTGGACTCAGGTCTGGGTTCAGGTCTAGGTTCAGGTCTGGGTTCAGGTCTAGGCTGAAGTTTAGGTTCAGGTATGGGTTCAGGTCTGGACTCAGGTCTAGGTTCAGGTCTGGGTCCAGGTATAGGTTCAGGTCTGGGTTCAGGTCTAGGTTCAGGTCTGGGTTCAGGTCTGGTTTCAGATCTGGACTCAGGTCTGGGTCCAGGTCTGGGTTCAGGTCTGGGTTCAGGTCTAGGTTCTGGTCTGGCTTCAGGTCTGGGCTCAGGTATGGGTTCAGGTCTAGGTTCAGATCTGGGTTCAGGTCTGGGTCGAGGTCAGGGTTCAGGTCTGGGTTCAGTTCTAGGTTCAGGTCTGGGTTCAGGTCTGGGTTCAGGTCTAAGTTCAGGTCTAGGTTCACGTCTGAGTTCAGGTCTTGGTTCAGGTCTGGGTTCAGTTCTAGGTTCAGGTCTGGGTTCAGGTCTTGGTCCAGGTCTGGGTCCAGGTCTGGGTTCAGGTCTGGGTTCAGTTCTAGGTTCAGGCATGGGTTCAGGTCTGATTTCAGTACTAAGTTCAGGTCTGGGTTCAGGTCTGGGTTCAGGTCTAGGTTCAGGTCTGGGTTCAGGTCTGGGCTCAAGTCTAGGTTCAGGTATGGGTTCAGGTCTGGACTCAGGTCTGGGTTTCAGATCTGGACTCAGGTCTGGGTCCAGGTCTGGACTCCCGTCTGGGTTCAGGTCTAGGTTCAGGTCTGGGTTCAGGTCTGGGCTCAAGTCTAGGTTCAGTTATGGGTTCAGGTCTGGACTCAGGTCTGGGTTCAGGTCTAGGTTCAGGTCTGGGTTCAGGTCTGGACTCCGGTCTGGGTTCAGGTCTCGGTTCAGGTCTGGGTTCAGGTCTGGTTTCAGGTCTAGGTTCAGGTCTGGGTTCAGGTCTGGACTCAGGTCTAGGTTCAGGTCTGGGTTCAGGTCTGGGTCGAGGTCTGGGTTCAGGTCTAGGTTCAGGTCTGGACTCAGGTCTGGGTTTCAGATCTGGACTCAGGTCTGGGTCCAGGTCTGGACTCCGGTCTGGGTTCAGGTCTAGGTTCAGGTCTGGGTTCAGGGCTGGGCTCAAGTCTAGGTTCAGTTATGGGTTCAGGTCTGGACTCAGGTCTGGGTTCAGGTCTAGGTTCAGGTCTGGGTTCAGGTCTGGACTCCGGTCTGGGTTCAGGTCTAGGTTCAGGTCTGGGTTCAGGTCTGGGCTCAGGTCTGTGTCCAGGTCTGGACTCCGGTCTGGGTTCAGGTCTAGGTTCAGGTTTGGGTTCAGGTCTGGGTTCAGGTCTAAGTTCAGGTCTGGGTTCAGGTCTGAGTTCAGGTGTGGGTTCAGGTCTGGGTTCAGTTCTAGGTTCAGGTCTGGGTTCAGGTCTGGGTCCAGGTCTGGGTCCAGGTCTGGGTTCAGGTCTGGATTCAGTTCTAGGTTCAGGCATGGGTTCAGGTCTGGTTTCAGGTCTAATTTCAGGTCTAGGTTCACGTCTGGGTTCAGGTCTGGGTTCAGGTCTGGTTTCAGGTCTAGGTTCAGGTCTGGGTTCAGGTCTGGACTCAGGTCTGGACTCAGGTCTGGGTCCAGGTCTGGACTCAGGTCTGGGTTCAGGTCTAAGTTCAGGTCTGGGTTCAGGTATGGGCTCAGGTCTGGGTTCAGGTCTGGGTTCAGGTCTGGGTTCAGGTCTAGGTTCAGGTCTGGGTTCAGGTCTGGGCTCAAGTCTAGGTTCAGGTATGGGTTCAGGTCTGGACTCAGGTCTGGGTTCAGGTCTAAGTTCAGGTCTGGGTTCAGGTCTGGGTCGAGGTCTGGGTTCAGGTCTGGGTTCAGGTCTAGGTTCAGGTCTGGGTTCAGGTCTGGGTTCAGGTCTAAGTTCAGGTCTAGGTTCACGTCTGAGTTCAGGTCTGGGTTCAGGTCTGGACTCAGGTCTAGGTTCAGGTCTGGGTTCAGGTCTGGGTCGAGGTCTGGGTTCAGGTCTAGGTTCAGGTCTGGACTCAGGTCTGGGTTTCAGATCTGGACTCAGGTCTGGGTCCAGGTCTGGACTCTGGTCTGGGTTCAGGTCTAGGTTCAGGTCTGGGTTCAGGTCTGGGCTCAAGTCTAGGTTCAGTTATGGGTTCAGGTCTGGACTCAGGTCTGGGTTCAGGTCTAGGTTCAGGTCTGGGTTCAGGTCTGGACTCCGGTCTGGGTTCAGGTCTGGGTTCAGGTCTGGGCTCAGGTCTGTGTCCAGGTCTGGACTCCGGTCTGGGTTCAGGTCTAGGTTCAGGTCTGGGTTCAGGTCTGGGTCGAGGTCTGGGTTCAGGTCTGGATTCAGTTCTAGGTTCAGGTTTGGGTTCAGGTCTGGGTTCAGGTCTAAGTTCAGGTCTGGGTTCAGGTCTGAGTTCAGGTGTGGGTTCAGGTCTGGGTTCAGTTCTAGGTTCAGGTCTGGGTTCAGGTCTGGGTCCAGGTCTGGGTCCAGGTCTGGGTTCAGGTCTGGATTCAGTTCTAGGTTCAGGTCTGGGTTCAGGTCTGGGTTCAGGTCTAAGTTCAGGTCTAGGTTCACGTCTGAGTTCAGGTCTTGGTTCAGGTCTGGGTTCTTTTCTAGGTTCAGGTCTGGGTTCAGGTCTGGGTTCAGGTATGGGTTCAGGTCTGGGTTCAGGTCTACGTTCAGGTCTGGGTTCAGGTCTGGGCTCAAGTCTAGGTTCAGGTATGGGTTCAGCTCTGGACTCAGGTCTGGGTTCAGGTCTAGGTTCAGGTCTGGGTTCAGGTCTGGGCTCAAGTCTGGGTTCAGGTATGGGTTCAGGTCTGGACTCAGGTCTGGGTTCAGGTCTGGGTTCAGGTCTGGGTTTAGGTCTGGTTTCAGATCTTGACTCAGGTCTGGGTCCAGGTCTAGGTTCAGGTCTGGGTTCAGGTCTGGGTTCAGTTATGGGTTCAGGTCTGGGTTCAGGTCTCGGTTCAGGTCTGGGTTCAGGTCTGGGTTCAGGTCTGCGCTCAAGTCTAGGTTCAGGTATGGGTTCAGGTCTGGACTCCGGTCTGGGTTCAGGTCTAGGTTCAGGTCTGGGTTCAGGTCTGCGTTCAGGTCAAGGTTCAGGTTTAGGTTCAGGTCTGGGTTCAGGTCTGGTTTCAGATCTGGACTCAGGTCTGGGTTCAGGTCTAGGTTCAGGTCTGGGTTCAGGTATGGGTTCAAGTCTAGGTTCAGGTCTGGGTTCAGGTCTGGGTTCAGGTCTGGACTCAGGTCTGGGTCCAGGTCTGGACTCAGGTCCGGGTTCAGGTCTAGGTTCAGGTCTGGGTTCAGGTATGGGCTCAGGTCTGGGTTCAGGTCTAGGTTCAGGTCTGGGTTCAGGTCTGGGCTCAAGTCTAGGTTCAGGTCAAGGTTCAGGTCTGGACTCAGGTCTGGGTTTCAGATCTGGACTCAGGTCTGGGTCCAGGTCTGGACTCCGGTCTGGGTTCAGGTCTAGGTTCAGGTCTGGGTTCAGGTCTGGGCTCAAGTCTAGGTTCAGTTATGGGTTCAGGTCTGGACTCAGGTCTGGGTTCAGGTCTAGGTTCAGGTCTGGGTTCAGGTCTGGACTCCGGTCTGGGTTCAGGTCTAGGTTCAGGTCTGGGTTCAGGTCTGGGCTCAGGTCTGTGTCCAGGTCTGGACTCCGGTCTGGGTTCAGGTCTAGGTTCAGGTCTGGGTTCAGGTCTGGGTCGAGGTCTGGGTTCAGGTCTGGGTTCAGGTCTGGGTTCAGGTCTGGACTCAGGTCTGGGTCCAGGTCTGGACTCAGGTCTGGGTTCAGGTCTAGGTTCAGGTCTGGGTTCAGGTATGGGCTCAGGTCTGGGTTCAGGTCTAGGTTCAGGTCTGGGTTCAGGTCTGGGCTCAAGTCTAGGTTCAGGTCTAGGTTCAGGTCTGGACTCAGGTCTGGGTTTCAGATCTGGACTCAGGTCTGGGTCCAGGTCTGGACTCCGGTCTGGGTTCAGGTCTAGGTTCAGGTCTGGGTTCAGGTCTGGGCTCAAGTCTAGGTTCAGTTATGGGTTCAGGTCTGGACTCAGGTCTGGGTTCAGGTCTAGGTTCAGGTCTGGGTTCAGGTCTGGACTCCGGTCTGGGTTCAGGTCTAGGTTCAGGTCTGGGTTCAGGTCTGGGCTCAGGTCTGTGTCCAGGTCTGGACTCCGGTCTCGGTTCAGGTCTAGGTTCAGGTCTGGGTTCAGGTCTGGGTCGAGGTCTGGGTTCAGGTCTGGGTTCAGTTCTAGGTTCAGGTTTGGGTTCAGGTCTGGGTTCAGGTCTAAGTTCAGGTCTGGGTTCACGTCTGAGTTCAGGTCTGGGTTCAGGTCTGGGTTCAGTTCTAGGTTCAGGTCTGGGTTCAGGTCTGGGTCCAGGTCTGGGTCCAGGTCTGGGTCCAGGTCTGGGTTCAGGTCTGGATTCAGTTCTAGGTTTAGGCATGGGTTCAGGTCTGGTTTCAGGTCTAATTTCAGGTCTAGGTTCACGTCTGGGTTCAGGTCTGGGTTCAGGTCTGGTTTCAGGTCTAGGTTCACGTCTGGGTTCAGGTCTGGACTCAGGTCTGGACTCAGGTCTGGGTCCAGGTCTGGACTCAGGTCTGGGTTCAGGTCTAAGTTTAGGTCTGGGTTCACGTATGGGCTCAGGTCTGGGTTCAGGTCTAGGTTCAGGTCTGGGTTCAGGTCTAGGTTCAGGTCTGGGTTCAGGTCTGGGCTCAAGTCTTGGTTCAGGTATGGGTTCAGGTCTGGGTTCAGTTCTAGGTTCAGGTCTGGGTTCAGGTCTGGGTCCAGGTCTGGGTTTAGGTCTGGGTTCAGTTCTAGGTTCAGGCATGGGTTCAGGTCTGATTTCAGGTCCAAGTTCAGGTCTGGGTTCAGTTCTAGGTTCAGGTTTGGGTTCAGGTCTGGGTTCAGGTCTAAGTTCAGGTCTAGGTTCACGTCTGAGTTCAGGTCTTGGTTCAGGTCTGGGTTCAGTTCTAGGTTCAGGTCTGGGTTCAGGTATGGGTTCAGGTCTGGGTTCAGGTCTACGTTCAGGTCTGGGTTCAGGTCTGGGTTCAGGTCTGCGTTCAGGCCTGGGTTCAGGTTTAGGTTCAGGTCTGGGTTCAGGTCTGGTTTCAGATCTGGACTCAGGTCTGGGTCCAGGTCTGGACTCAGGTCTGGGTTCAGGTCTGGGTTCAGGTCTGGGCTCAAGTCTAGGTTCAGGTATGGGTTCAGGTCTGGACTCAGGTCTGGGTTCAGGTCTAGCTTCAGGTCTGGGTTCAGGTCTTGTTTCAGATCTGGACTCAGGTCTGGGTCCAGGTCTGGACTCAGGTCTGGGTTCAGGTCTAGGTTCAGGTCTGGGTTCATGTCTGGGCTCAAGTCTAGGTTCAGTTATGGGTTCAGGTCTGGACTCAGGTCTGGGTTCAGGTCTAGGTTCAGGTCTGGGTTCAGGTCTGGACTCCGGTCTGGGTTCAGGTCTAGGTTCAGGTCTTGGTTCAAGTCTGGTTTCAGGTCTAGGTTCAGGTCTGGGTTCAGGTCTGGACTCAGGTCTAGGTTCAGGTCTGGGTTCAGGTCTGGGTCGAGGTCTGGGTTCAGGTCTAGGTTCAGGTCTGGACTCAGGTCTGGGTTTCAGATCTGGACTCAGGTCTGGGTCCAGGTCTGGACTCCGGTCTGGGTTCAGGTCTAGGTTCAGGTCTGGGTTCAGGTCTGGGCTCAAGTCTAGGTTCAGTTATGGGTTCAGGTCTGGACTCAGGTCTGGGTTCAGGTCTAGGTTCAGGTCTGGGTTCAGGTGTGGACTCCGGTCTGGGTTCAGGTCTAGGTTCAGGTCTGGGTTCAGGTCTGGGCTCAGGTCTGTGTCCAGGTCTGGACTCCGGTCTGGGTTCAGGTCTAGGTTCAGGTTTGGGTTCAGGTCTGGGTTCAGGTCTAAGTTCAGGTCTGGGTTCAGGTCTGAGTTCAGGTGTGGGTTCAGGTCTGGGTTCAGTTCTAGGTTCAGGTCTGGGTTCAGGTCTGGGTCCAGGTCTGGGTTCAGGTCTGGATTCAGTTCTAGGTTCAGGCATGGGTTCAGGTCTGGTTTCAGGTCTAATTTCAGGTCTAGGTTCACGTCTGGGTTCAGGTCTGGGTTCAGGTCTGGTATCAGGTCTAGGTTCAGGTCTGGGTTCAGGTCTGGACTCAGGTCTGGACTCAGGTCTGGGTCCAGGTCTGGACTCAGGTCTGGGTTCAGGTCTAAGTTCAGGTCTGGGTTCAGGTATGGGCTCAGGTCTGGGTTCAGGTCTGGGTTCAGGTCTGGGTTCAGGTCTAGGTTCAGGTCTGGGCTCAAGTCTAGGTTCAGGTATGGGTTCAGGTCTGGACTCAGGTCTGGGTTCAGGTCTAAGTTCAGGTCTGGGTTCAGGTCTGGGTCGAGGTCTGGGTTCAGGTCTGGGTTCAGGTCTAGGTTCAGGTCTGGGTTCAGGTCTGGGTTCAGGTCTAAGTTCAGGTCTAGGTTCACGTCTGAGTTCAGGTCTGGGTTCAGGTCTGGACTCAGGTCTAGGTTCAGGTCTGGGTTCAGGTCTGGGTCGAGGTCTGGGTTCAGGTCTGGGTTTCAGATCTGGACTCAGGTCTGGGTCCAGGTCTGGACTCCGGTCTGGGTTCAGGTCTAGGTTCAGGTCTGGGTTCAGGTCTGGGCTCAAGTCTAGGTTCAGTTATGGGTTCAGGTCTGGACTCAGGTCTGGGTTCAGGTCTAGGTTCAGGTCTGGGTTCAGGTCTGGACTCCGGTCTGGGTTCAGGTCTGGGTTCAGGTCTGGGCTCAGGTCTGTGTCCAGGTCTGGACTCCGGTCTGGGTTCAGGTCTAGGTTCAGGTCTGGGTTCAGGTCTGGGTCGAGGTCTGGGTTCAGGTCTGGATTCAGTTCTAGGTTCAGGTTTGGGTTCCGGTCTGGGTTCAGGTCTGGGTTCACGTCTGAGTTCAGGTCTGGGTTCAGGTCTGGGTTCAGTTCTAGGTTCAGGTCTGGGTTCAGGTCTGGGTCCAGGTCTGGGTCCAGGTCTGGGTTCAGGTCTGGATTCAGTTCTAGGTTCAGGCATGGGTTCAGGTCTGGTTTCAGGTCTAATTTCAGGTCTAGGTTCACGTCTGGGTTCAGGTCTGGGTTCAGGTCTGGTTTCAGGTCTAGGTTCAGGTCTAATTTCAGGTCTAGGTTCACGTCTGGGTTCAGGTCTGGGTTCAGGTCTGGTTTCAGGTCTAGGTTCAGGTCTGGGTTCAGGTCTGGACTCAGGTCTGGACTCAGGTCTGGGTCCAGGTCTGGACTCAGGTCTGGGTTCAGGTCTAAGTTCAGGTCTGGGTTCAGGTATGGGCTCAGGTCTGGGTTCAGGTCTGGGTTCAGGTCTAGGTTCAGGTCTGGGTTCAGGTCTGGGCTCAAGTCTAGGTTCGGGTATGGGTTCAGGTCTGGACTCAGGTCTGGGTTCAGGTCTAAGTTCAGGTCTGGGTTCAGGTCTGGGTCGAGGTCTGGGTTCAGGTCTGGGTTCAGTTCTAGGTTCAGGTCTGGGTTCAGGTCTGGGTTCAGGTCTAAGTTCAGGTCTAGGTTCACGTCTGAGTTCAGGTCTTGGTTCAGGTCTGGGTTCAGTTCTAGGTTCAGGTCTGGGTTCAGGTCTTGGTCCAGGTCTGGGTCCAGGTCTGGGTTCAGGTCTGGGTTCAGTTCTAGGTTCAGGCATGGGTTCAGGTCTGATTTCAGGTCTAAGTTCAGGTCTGGGTTCAGTTCTAGGTTCAGGTCTGGGTTCAGGTCTGGGTTCAGGTCTAAGTTCAGGTCTAGGTTCACGTCAGAGTTCAGGTCTTGGTTCAGGTCTGGGTTCTTTTCTAGGTTCAGGTCTGGGTTCAGGTCTGGGTTCAGGTATGGGTTCAGGTCTGGGTTCAGGTCTACGTTCAGGTCTGGGTTCAGGTCTGGGCTCAAGTCTAGGTTCAGGTATGGGTTCAGCTCTGGACTCAGGTCTGGGTTCAGGTCTAGGTTCAGGTCTGGGTTCAGGTCTGGGCTCAAGTCTGGGTTCAGGTATGGGTCCAGGTCTGGACTCAGGTCTGGGTTCAGGTCTAGGTTCAGGTCTGGGTTCAGGTCTTGTTTCAGATCTGGACTCAGGTCTGGGTTCAGATCTAGGTTCAGGTCTGGGTTCAGGTCTGGGCTCAAGTGTAGGTTCAGGTATGGGTTCAGGTCTGGACTCAGGTCTGGGTTCAGGTCTGGGTTCAGGTCTGGGTTTAGGTCTGGTTTCAGATCTTGACTCAGGTCTGGGTCCAGGTCTAGGTTCAGGTCTGGGTTCAGGTCTGGGTTCAGTTATGGGTTCAGGTCTGGGTTCAGGTCTCGGTTCAGGTCTGGGTTCAGGTCTGGGTTCAGGTCTGCGCTCAAGTCTAGGTTCAGGTATGGGTTCAGGTCTGGGCTCAAGTCTAGGTTCAGGTCAAGGTTCAGGTCTGGACTCAGGTCTGGGTTTCAGATCTGGACTCAGGTCTGGGTCCAGGTCTGGACTCCGGTCTGGGTTCAGGTCTAGGTTCAGGTCTGGGTTCAGGTCTGGGCTCAAGTCTAGGTTCAGTTATGGGTTCAGGTCTGGACTCAGGTCTGGGTTCAGGTCTAGGTTCAGGTCTGGGTTCAGGTCTGGACTCCGGTCTGGGTTCAGGTCTAGGTTCAGGTCTGGGTTCAGGTCTGGGCTCAGGTCTGTGTCCAGGTCTGGACTCCGGTCTGGGTTCAGGTCTAGGTTCAGGTCTGGGTTCAGGTCTGGGTCGAGGTCTGGGTTCAGGTCTGGGTTCAGGTCTGGGTTCAGGTCTGGACTCAGGTCTGGGTCCAGGTCTGGACTCAGGTCTGGGTTCAGGTCTAGGTTCAGGTCTGGGTTCAGGTATGGGCTCAGGTCTGGGTTCAGGTCTAGGTTCAGGTCTGGGTTCAGGTCTGGGCTCAAGTCTAGGTTCAGGTCTAGGTTCAGGTCTGGACTCAGGTCTGGGTTTCAGATCTGGACTCAGGTCTGGGTCCAGGTCTGGACTCCGGTCTGGGTTCAGGTCTAGGTTCAGGTCTGGGTTCAGGTCTGGGCTCAAGTCTAGGTTCAGTTATGGGTTCAGGTCTGGACTCAGGTCTGGGTTCAGGTCTATGTTCAGGTCTGGGTTCAGGTCTGGACTCCGGTCTGGGTTCAGGTCTAGGTTCAGGTCTGGGTTCAGGTCTGGGCTCAGGTCTGTGTCCAGGTCTGGACTCCGGTCTGGGTTCAGGTCTAGGTTCAGGTCTGGGTTCAGGTCTGGGTCGAGGTCTGGGTTCAGTTCTAGGTTCAGGTTTGGGTTCAGGTCTGGGTTCAGGTCTAAGTTCAGGTCTGGGTTCACGTCTGAGTTCAGGTCTGGGTTCAGGTCTGGGTTCAGTTCTAGGTTCAGGTCTGGGTTCAGGTCTGGGTCCAGGTCTGGGTCCAGGTCAGGGTCCAGGTCTGGGTTCAGGTCTGGATTCAGTTCTAGGTTCAGGCATGGGTTCAGGTCTGGTTTCAGGTCTAATTTCAGGTCTAGGTTCACGTCTGGGTTCAGGTCTGGGTTCAGGTCTGGTTTCAGGTCTAGGTTCAGGTCTGGGTTCAGGTCTGGACTCAGGTCTGGACTCAGGTCTGGGTCCAGGTCTGGACTCAGGTCTGGGTTCAGGTCTAAGTTTAGGTCTGGGTTCACGTATGGGCTCAGGTCTGGGTTCAGGTCTAGGTTCAGGTCTGGGTTCAGGTCTAGGTTCAGGTCTGGGTTCAGGTCTGGGCTCAAGTCTAGGTTCAGGTATGGGTTCAGGTCTGGGTTCAGTTCTAGGTTCAGGTCTGGGTTCAGGTCTGGGT
Organism: Telmatherina bonti; assembly: GCF_933228915.1. Taxonomy (NCBI): domain Eukaryota; kingdom Metazoa; phylum Chordata; class Actinopteri; order Atheriniformes; family Telmatherinidae; genus Telmatherina; species Telmatherina bonti. Next base: position 32,487,183 of record NC_136628.1, on the reverse strand, counting down.
CCAGGTCTGGGTTCAGGTCTGGGTTCAGTTCTAGGTTCAGGTATGGGTTCAGGTCTGATTTCAGGTCCAAGTTCAGGTCTGGGTTCAGTTCTAGGTTCAGGTTTGGGTTCAGGTCTGGGTTCAGGTCTAAGTTCAGGTCTAGGTTCACGTCTGAGTTCAGGTCTTGGTTCAGGTCTGGGTTCAGTTCTAGGTTCAGGTCTGGGTTCAGGTATGGGTTCAGGTCTGGGTTCAGGTCTACGTTCAGGTCTGGGTTCAGGTCTGGGTTCAGGTCTGCGTTCAGGCCTGGGTTCAGGTTTAGGTTCAGGTCTGGGTTCAGGTCTGGTTTCAGATCTGGACTCAGGTCTGGGTCCAGGTCTGGACTCAGGTCTGGGTTCAGGTCTGGGTTCAGGTCTGGGTTCAGGTCTGGGCTCAAGTCTAGGTTCAGGTATGGGTTCAGGTCTGGACTCAGGTCTGGGTTCAGGTCTAGCTTCAGGTCTGGGTTCAGGTCTTGTTTCAGATCTGGACTCAGGTCTGGGTCCAGGTCTGGACTCAGGTCTGGGTTCAGGTCTGGGTCCAGGTATGGGTTCAGGTCTGGGTTCAGGTCTAGGTTCAGGTCTGGGTTCAGGTCTAGGCTGAAGTTTAGGTTCAGGTATGGGTTCAGGTCTGGACTCAGGTCTGGGTTCAGGTCTGGGTCCAGGTATGGGTTCAGGTCTGGGTTCAGGTCTAGGTTCAGGTCTGGGTTCAGGTCTGGTTTCAGATCTGGACTCAGGTCTGGGTCCAGGTCTAGGTTCAGGTCTGGGTTCAGGTCTAGGTTCAGGTCTGGGTTCAGGTCTGGGCTCAGGTATGGGTTCAGGTCTAGGTTCAGATCTGGGTTCAGGTCTGGGCTCAAGTCTAGGTTCAGTTATGGGTTCAGGTCTGGACTCAGGTCTGGGTTCAGGTCTAGGTTCAGGTCTGGGTTCAGGTCTGGACTCCGGTCTGGGTTCAGGTCTAGGTTCAGGTCTGGGTTCAGGTCTGGGCTCAGGTCTGTGTCCAGGTCTGGACTCCGGTCTGGGTTCAGGTCTAGGTTCAGGTCTGGGTTCAGGTCTGGGCTCAAGTCTAGGTTCAGGTATGGGATCAGGTCTGGACTCAGGTCTGGGTTCAGGTCTCGGTTCAGGTCTGGGTTCAGGTCTGGGCTCAAGTCTAGGTTCAGGTATGGGTTCAGGTTTGGACTCAGGTCTGGTTTCAGGTATGGGATCAGGTCTGGACTCAGGTCTGGGTTCAGTTCTAGGTTCAGGTCTAGGTTCAGGTCTGGACTCAGGTCTGGGTTTCAGATCTGGACTCAGGTCTGGGTCCAGGTCTGGACTCCGGTCTGGGTTCAGGTCTAGGTTCAGGTCTGGGTTCAGGTCTGGGCTCAAGTCTAGGTTCAGTTATGGGTTCAGGTCTGGACTCAGGTCTGGGTTCAGGTCTATGTTCAGGTCTGGGTTCAGGTCTGGACTCCGGTCTGGGTTCAGGTCTAGGTTCAGGTCTGGGTTCAGGTCTGGGCTCAGGTCTGTGTCCAGGTCTGGACTCCGGTCTGGGTTCAGGTCTAGGTTCAGGTCTGGGTTCAGGTCTGGGTCGAGGTCTGGGTTCAGGTCTGGGTTCAGTTCTAGGTTCAGGTTTGGGTTCAGGTCTGGGTTCAGGTCTAAGTTCAGGTCTGGGTTCACGTCTGAGTTCAGGTCTGGGTTCAGGTCTGGGTTCAGTTCTAGGTTCAGGTCTGGGTTCAGGTCTGGGTCCAGGTCTGGGTCCAGGTCTGGGTTCAGGTCTGGATTCAGTTCTAGGTTCAGGCATGGGTTCAGGTCTGGTTTCAGGTCTAATTTCAGGTCTAGGTTCACGTCTGGGTTCAGGTCTGGGTTCAGGTCTGGTTTCAGGTCTAGGTTCAGGTCTGGGTTCAGGTCTGGACTCAGGTCTGGACTCAGGTCTGGGTCCAGGTCTGGACTCAGGTCTGGGTTCAGGTCTAAGTTCAGGTCTGGGTTCACGTATGGGCTCAGGTCTGGGTTCAGGTCTAGGTTCAGGTCTGGGTTCAGGTCTAGGTTCAGGTCTGGGTTCAGGTCTGGGTTCAGGTCTGGGCTCAAGTCTAGGTTCAGGTATGGGTTCAGGTCTGGGTTCAGTTCTAGGTTCAGGTCTGGGTTCAGGTCTGGGTTCAGGTCTGGGTTCAGTTCTAGGTTCAGGCATGGGTTCAGGTCTGATTTCAGGTCCAAGTTCAGGTCTGGGTTCAGTTCTAGGTTCAGGTTTGGGTTCAGGTCTGGGTTCAGGTCTAAGTTCAGGTCTAGGTTCACGTCTGAGTTCAGGTCTTGGTTCAGGTCTGGGTTCAGTTCTAGGTTCAGGTCTGGGTTCAGGTATGGGTTCAGGTCTGGGTTCAGGTCTACGTTCAGGTCTGGGTTCAGGTCTGGGTTCAGGTCTGCGTTCAGGCCTGGGTTCAGGTTTAGGTTCAGGTCTGGGTTCAGGTCTGGTTTCAGATCTGGACTCAGGTTTGGGTCCAGGTCTGGACTCAGGTCTTGGTCCAGGTCTGGACTCAGGTCTGGGTTCAGGTCTAGGTTCAGGTCTGGGTTCAGGTCTGGGCTCAAGTCTAGGTTCAGGTATGGGTTCAGGTCTGGACTCAGGTCTGGGTTCAGGTCTAGCTTCAGGTCTGGGTTCAGGTCTTTTTTCAGATCTGGACTCAGGTCTGGGTCCAGGTCTGGACTCAGGTCTGGGTTCAGGTCTGGGTCCAGGTATGGGTTCAGGTCTGGGTTCAGGTCTAGGTTCAGGTCTGGGTTCAGGTCTAGGCTGAAGTTTAGGTTCAGGTATGGGTTCAGGTCTGGACTCAGGTCTGGGTTCAGGTCTGGGTCCAGGTATGGGTTCAGGTCTGGGTTCAGGTCTAGGTTCAGGTCTGGGTTCAGGTCTGGTTTCAGATCTGGACTCAGGTCTGGGTCCAGGTCTAGGTTCAGGTCTGGGTTCAGGTCTAGGTTCAGGTCTGGGTTCAGGTCTGGGCTCAGGTATGGGTTCAGGTCTAGGTTCAGATCTGGGTTCAGGTCTGGGCTCAAGTCTAGGTTCAGTTATGGGTTCAGGTCTGGACTCAGGTCTGGGTTCAGGTCTAGGTTCAGGTCTGGGTTCAGGTCTGGACTCCGGTCTGGGTTCAGGTCTAGGTTCAGGTCTGGGTTCAGGTCTGGGCTCAGGTCTGTGTCCAGGTCTGGACTCCGGTCTGGGTTCAGGTCTAGGTTCAGGTCTGGGTTCAGGTCTGGGCTCAAGTCTAGGTTCAGGTATGGGATCAGGTCTGGACTCAGGTCTGGGTTCAGGTCTCGGTTCAGGTCTGGGTTCAGGTCTGGGCTCAAGTCTAGGTTCAGGTATGGGTTCAGGTTTGGACTCAGGTCTGGTTTCAGGTATGGGATCAGGTCTGGAGTCAGGTCTGGGTTCAGGTCTAGGTTCAGGTCTGGGTTCAGGTCTGGGCTCAAATCTAGGTTCAGGTATGGGTTCAGGTTTGGACTCAGGTCTGGGTTCAGGTCTAGGTTCAGGTCTGGACTCAGGTCTGGGTTTCAGATCTGGACTCAGGTCTGGGTCCAGGTCTGGACTCCGGTCTGGGTTCAGGTCTTGTTTCAGATCTGGACTCAGGTCTGGGTCCAGGTCTGGACTCAGGTCTGGGTTCAGGTCTAGGTTCAGGTCTGGGTTCAGGTCTAGGCTGAAGTTTAGGTTCAGGTATGGGTTCAGGTCTGGACTCAGGTCTAGGTTCAGGTCTGGGTCCAGGTCTGGGTTCAGGTCTGGGTTCAGGTCTAGGTTCAGGTCTGGGTTCAGGTCTGGTTTCAGATCTGGACTCAGGTCTGGGTCCAGGTCTAGGTTCAGGTCTGGGTTCAGGTCTAGGTTCAGGTCTGGGTTCAGGTCTGGGCTCAGGTATGGGTTCAGGTCTAGGTTAAGATCTGGGTTCAGGTCTGGGCTCAAGTCTAGGTTCAGGTATGGGTTCAGGTCTGGACTCAGATCTGGGTTCAGGTCTAGTTTCAGATCTGGACTCAGGTCTGGGTCCAGGTCTGGACTCAGGTTTGGGTTCAGGTCTGGACTCCGGTCTGGGTTCAGGTCTAGGTTCAGGTCTGGGTTCAGGTCTGGGCTCAAGTCTAGGTTCAGTTATGGGTTCAGGTCTGGACTCAGGTATGGGTTCAGGTCTAGGTTCAGGTCTGGGTTCAGGTCTGGACTCCGGTCTGGGTTCAGGTCTAGGTTCAGGTCTGGGTTCAGGTCTGGGCTCAGGTCTGTGTCCAGGTCTGGACTCCGGTCTGGGTTCAGGTCTAGGTTCAGGTCTGGGTTCAGGTCTGGGCTCAAGTCTAGGTTCAGGTATGGGATCAGGTCTGGACTCAGGTCTGGGTTCAGGTCTAGGTTCAGGTCTGGGTTCAGGTCTGGGCTCAAGTCTAGGTTCAGGTATGGGTTCAGGTTTGGACTCAGGTCTGGGTTCAGGTATGGGATCAGGTCTGGACTCAGGTCTGGGTTCAGGTCTAGGTTCAGGTCTGGGTTCAGGTCTGGGCTCAAATCTAGGTTCAGGTATGGGTTCAGGTTTGGACTCAGGTCTGGGTTCAGGTCTAGGTTCAGGTCTGGACTCAAGTCGAGGTTCAGGTATGGGTTCAGGTCTGGACTCCGGTCTGGGTTCAGGTCTAGGTTCAGGTCTGGGTTCAGGTCTAGGTTCAGGTCTGGGTTCAGGTGTGGGCTCAAGTCTAGGTGCAGTTATGGGTTCAGGTCTGGACTCAGGTCTGGGTTCAGGTCTGGACTCAGGTCTGGGTCCAGGTCTGGACTCCGGTCTGGGTTCAGGTCTAGGTTCAGGTCTGGGTTCAGGTCTGGGCTCAAGTCTAGGTTCAGGCATGGGTTCAGGTCTGGACTCAGGTCTGGGTTCAGGTCTAGGTTCAGGTCTGGGTCCAGGTATGGGTTCAGGTCTGGACTCAGGTCTAGGTTCAGGTCTGGGTCCAGGTATGGGTTCAGGTCTGGGTTCAGGTCTAGGTTCAGGTCTGGGTTCAGGTCTGGTTTCAGATCTGGACTCAGGTCTGGGTCCAGGTCTAGGTTCAGGTCTGGGTTCAGGTCTAGGTTCAGGTCTGGGTTCAGGTCTGGGCTCAGGTATGGGTTCAGGTCTAGGTTCAGATCTGGGTTCAGGTCTGGGCTCAAGTCTAGGTTCAGGTATGGGTTCAGGTCTGGACTCAGATCTGGGTTCAGGTCTAGTTTCAGATCTGGACTCAGGTCTGGGTCCAGGTCTGGACTCAGGTTTGGGTTCAGGTCTGGACTCCGGTCTGGGTTCTGGTCTAGGTTCAGGTCTGGGTTCAGGTCTGGGCTCAAGTCTAGGTTCAGGTCTGGGTTCAGGTCTGGGCTCACGTCTAGGTTCAGTTATGGGTTCAGGTCTGGACTCAGGTCTGGGTCCAGGTCTGGACTCCGGTCTGGGTTCAGGTCTAGGTTCAGGTCTGGGTTCAGGTCTGGGCTCAAGTCTAGGTTCAGGTATGGGTTCAGGTCTGGACTCAGGTCTGGGTCCAGGTCTGGGCTCAAGTCTAGGTTCAGGTCTGGGTTCAGGTCTGGTTTCAGATCTGGACTCAGGTCTGGGTCCAGGTCTAGGTTCAGGTCTGGGTTCAGGTCTGGGTTCAGGTATGGGATCAGGTCTGGACTCAGGTCTGGGTTCAGGTCTAGGTTCAGGTCTGGGTTCAGGTCTGGGCTCAAGTCTAGGTTCAGGTATGGGTTCAGGTCTGGACTCAGATCTGGGTTCAGGTCTAGTTTCAGATCTGGACTCAGGTCTGGGTCCAGGTCTGGACTCAGGTTTGGGTTCAGGTCTGGACTCCGGTCTGGGTTCTGGTCTAGGTTCAGGTCTGGGTTCAGGTCTGGGCTCACGTCTAGGTTCAGTTATGGGTTCAGGTCTGGACTCAGGTCTGGGTTCAGGTCTGGACTCAGGTCTGGGTCCAGGTCTGGACTCCGGTCTGGGTTCAGGTCTAGGTTCAGGTCTGGGTTCAGGTCTGGGCTCAAGTCTAGGTTCAGGTATGGGTTCAGGTCTGGACTCAGGTCTGGGTCCAGGTCTGGGCTCAAGTCTAGGTTCAGGTATGGGTTCAGGTCTGTACTCAGGTCTGGGTTCAGGTCTAGGTTCAGGTCAAAAAAGTAATAAAATGTTTACTGTGTGCAACCATGGTAGAAGCAGATTCAACAACTCAGATCTGTGCATTACAGTTTCAATCCAAGTCTAGAGCACCTTGACCCACAGTTTAATCCCAACTCATAGTGTGACATTAATCTGTCCTTTACTTCTTGTCTTTAACTCCAAAAACTTCATATTTTTACTTCAATGAATTTTTTCAGTTCTTAGTTATGCGTCATGTAGCTGGCTTTTAGAGGTAGCTGTTTCTTTGTGTGTGTTTGCTTTATAAAGGTGCAGAACTACTCTTTTAACAGCAAACTATGTGTTTTTTTTTTAGCCTGTTCTCCAAATGCAGCTTCCAGCTGCAGCATAAAAGTGAAATGAAACCAGTAAAGCTGAACTTGGACCATGAAAAGCAGGACATCTAAACATGAAAGAGAAACTGCGATGTGAAGAGAACGTGAACTAGATCTACTTTCATGTGCAGGACCTTCAGCAGAAGTTAGCAGCTGCTGAGGTCTTCATGCATTTAATGTGGGAATAAATCTTTGAGTCTTTTACCATTGCGCTCCAGGGATGAATAGCCAAAGGCTATTTGACATGTGAGCAAGAGGCATCTTCTGCTTCCTTTGCATGGCTGTTTTGGTCAGTATTCTTAGCTTTAGCGAATGTGAGTCCAGATGTAGCGAATGGAGCAGGACCACCAGTAACTATGGGGGAAATATGACCAGTAACAGGAACAAAGAAGAAGAAGAAGACCACCACTGTCTACTGTACTGCCTTGTTTTCTTTCTTTTTTTTGTTTCTTTCCGAGAGCATAAATAACTAGAAACGCACTTGGAGAGAGCAAACCTTCACCAAGAGCCACGGTTCTCCCAATATTGTAATTATTTGTTCTCTTCTTCTGTTGAATATTCCAAGGGACCCCTATTTTTTCACATTCTGGATCATAGTATCCGGAATTAATCCTTTGCATGAATCAGTCTCCATGTATTTTACAGCCAGGTGGAAGCTTGTCCTGTATTCTTTTCCTAAGTGCTCCGAACATTTGTGTTGGACCTACACGCACAAATGTTGGAAATGGGCCTATCTCACGATGCGTACGGTTACATGATGTTTTATAATTCAGAATAATTCATTCATTTTCTGAAACTGCTTCATCTGATTAAGGGTCGCAGGTGAGCTGGAGCCTATCCCGGCAGCCTTTGGGAGAGAGGCTGTCAGGATTTCAGGGATCTGTGTGGGTGTGTATGGCTTGTGTTCACAAGAGGCGTGTCCTGCAGTCAGCCAGCACAGCTGAGGACAATCTCCTCTGCTATGAGCTTGCTTTAAAAACCCCTGGCTGATACTCGTTCTTTGCTGGATCGTTGCCTCTACTAGGAGCATGTACCGACCTGAGACCTGCCAGCCTTGCCCGCTCAGTTTCCTGGATTCTCCTCATCTCCGGGCATCCTCCTACCTGGTCTTCCCAGCCATTCTTTAAATAAACCGTTTAAACCTGACCACTAGCCTGTTCCTTGGGTTCCTTCTCTCATTATGACAGAGGCAGGGTACACCCTGGGCAGGTCGCCAGTCCATCACAGAGATTAATTAGAATTTAATAATTTAGAATTAAATAATTCGTAATTAACGTATTTTCCTCCAAGTTTACATGAAAATAATAATTCCGAATGAAGGTTTACATGAAACACGTCCTTACTTAATTCCTCTTTAGAGCGGCGGGTTGGGAAGGGTTCTGATTGGACAGAGATGACGTATACCTGAAATAAACAAAGTTAGCTCCCTGCTTCTCGTCTTTTCAGTCGTAACTTGTAAAAACTACATAATAAGTACCAGTTTTGCCGCTATTGTTATTATAAATGTGAAGTAGCAGCTCAACACGAGCATACTACTTCACTTTCTGCAGCAACTGAGAAGGAGAAGAAAGACCACCGAACACGGGAGGCAAAACAACTCGCGTCATCGGGACAGGACAAGGTAACGAGCATGCTCAGAACGACCAGAATTAATTCAGAGAGGAATGAAGGTTTACATGACAGAGGAATTAAATAGTTCGGATTTAAAATGCGAATAAACCAGACACTTACATCGGAATTAAGTTTAATTCCGAATAGAAATTTGCATCAGGAAAGAGGTGTTTACATGGCTGTTCATCAGTTTAAAGTGGAATTAACATTTATTTGGAATTAAAGAGGAACTAAAACTCCCATGTAAACGTAGACGATGTTCAACTATCCTTTAAAAAAAATTCCTGAATCCAAACGGTGATCCGGATCGCCACCAAAAATGAGTCAGTTCTTTCTTTTCACATTTCCATAACTTTTTGAGTTATCTTGAACACAAACAAACAAACAGATGAACATTAAAAACATAATCTTGTTAACGGAGGTAAAAAGGATCTTCTTCATCGTTGCCGTATTGTATGAAACAGACATAACATAGAAGTGAACTTTAAAATATGCCCTGCCATCTAGTGATGTCTTACCTAGAAGGAAAGCGAATATATAGGACGTATGGGAGTATGGGGGCAGTGACGCTTGACAAGGGTTGACACGGATGTACCTGCTCTTGCACATAAAAGGGGCTTAAATGGGAATTAAAGAAGTGCTGATATGATTAGGCAGATTTTCTACAAAAGAACAACTAATTCAGCATCCACCTTGCACCCTGTCTCTTCTCTGAGCTCCCTCCAGGCAGTATAAGTTAGTATGATGTTCACTCTTATTTCTTGTGCTGTCCCTTTCTCTCTTTACTGTCCTCACTTCTCTTAATAACGGACCCTTGATTGTGCTTTTTGATGAATCATCCTCAGTTGTTGGAAACGGTTAGTGTGTTGATATCTAGTTGCTGGTGTGTAATGCGGTGCCCTGACGGTGAAATCCAGGTTTGTTGTGATAATACTGATAGAAGATGTGGACGCCACCTGTTTGTGTGTTGCCAACAACAAGATAATCATCTGCTTACAGAAAACAAGGGAAGGAAAACTGGCCCAAAGTACAGGTTTGTCTGATTCATTGACATTAATGCAGCTCGTGTTAACTTTTACTTTGATATAAGCCATGGGGCTTACGCTAGCTCAGACACTACTGTAACAATATCTATACAACATTGCTATTGAAGTACCACCTTTACTAGGCAACAAAAAGCTGCATTATATAATGTCAAAATTATATAATGTAAAGGTTTAATATGATGTAAAAACTTTTTTAATTGCAGTATTTAAGCAGCTGTCAGTCTGTTTATTGTAATGAATGTACTCTTACATTTATTGAAATATATAAAATATTTATACATTATATTTATAGTATTTCATCTAAGGATGTTTAAAGAAAACATAAAAAAAATACATGTTTTCAAAAACTTTCACGTACCCTCTGGAATGCTTTAAAGTACCCCCAGGGGTACGCACAGAGAAACAGTGGCTTAAAGTAAGGAATGAAATTTGTGTTTGTCCAGATGAGCTGGGAATATTTTTTTAACCTGTCCTGTCCAGCATCTCAGCATACAGAACAACAATCTGCTTGCCATATTTTGGCCAGACAGATTTGCTCTGTCAAGAGAGACATCTCATGTCTATAGCTGCCCTTGATAATCTGGATATTTTTAGGATTCTTATTCTTTTTCTTTTTTTTTTTTTTTTTTTTTTTTTTTTTTTGCAATCATCATCAGTCTTGATATGGCCGTGCTGAACCTGGCAGGAGAAGAGGAAAAAATAGAAGTTGAAGGGAGAGAAAGAGAGAGAGAAAAGAAAGGCTGTCTAAGCTGCTAAAGTTACAGTATTTGCAAAACAATATAAACTACTACAGTACTGCAATACAACAAGACAGGTAGAATAGTGACAATATGCAAAACAAAAACAATAAATAAACAAATAAATGAAAGAAAGAATAACTAAGATAACAATTACAATCCCTGAGCTGAGAACATGTCTGCAGCCACAACCGGCACCAGTAGAAGCTTCCAGAAAGGCCTCCACCTCACTGTCTTTACAAGAGCCTGGAAGTGAAGAATGGAAGTTAATTCAACATAGTATAATTACTGCAGTATTGTTACTTTGGATTTATGGAAAATGATTAAATAATCTGTAACAAGCAGATCTATATGAAGAACCCTGAATGCTCAGCAGAAATGTCATAAAGATGATTGCAAACAGACAGGCTGCTTTACTGTGTTTTAGATTTGGCCTCATTTTAACCCTGGACTTTTGCACTAAACTTAAAAGTAATATTTATTTTGTTTAATCATTATAATAGGTGTTTTGAGTGTTGATTTAACTGTTACCGGATTTGCACTTGTGTAACGGCTGCCCTGGACTTTTGTGCCAAACTCAGAAATGTTATTTATTTTGTTCTTTGCTGTTTAATTTAGAGTGGTTCAGTGTAACTTTGATTTGTTCCATTTAAAGAGACAAGAATTTGTACATTACTTACAAAATGTGTGCAACTGAGCTGTGGTTTTGGTAAACATGTTGCTGCGTGGGGTGGCAGGGTAGCAAAACCCCTCTTTGCCTCGGCCACCTGCTGGTCCAGGACCTGCCATGTTCGTGGTGATAAAGATGAAGGAAAATTGATTCATAAAACCTTTTCTATTTATGCATCACCTTTGATATATCTGTTTAAATGTGGCGAAATGTAGCGATATGGCCCTGCGATGGACTGGCGAGCTGTCCAGGGTGTACCCCGCCTTTCGCCCACAGACTGCTGGGATAGGCTCCAGCTTCCCTGCGACCCTTCATCGGACTACACGGTTAAGATAATGAATGAATGAAATGTAGCCATAAGCGTCATGGTTTGGACTTTTTGTGTCTTTTTAGTTTCGGTTTCCTGTTTTATTTAGTAGTTTTTCCTGTTTTGTTCCCTTGTGTCTTGTTTCCTGTTTTACCTGCTGATCATTAGCTCACCTGGTTCCAGTCATTCCACTCATGTCATGTTCTGGGTCTGTCTGGATTTATAACCCTTGGTTTCAGTTCTAGTTGCGATTCATTGTGTTTGCTTTTTATCTTAATGTGTCAAGTTTGGTATTAAAAAAATAAAATAAAAAAAGCCATCTTGGTTCTGCATCCTGCCTCACTGTCCTGCATTTAGGTCCACATCTCCACCAACTGTGACAATAAGTAAATCATAGGGAACACAATGTTTTAGTGAGAAAGGAATGATGACAAGAAAGTAAATAAATAACCCGAAACCACAAGAAAAAGGCTGAAATCTGAAAAATATTATGAAATAAAAGATAAAAGTAGAAGCACTGTTTGAGTTTTGGTTGACAGGAGAGTCTTAACTAGCAAGACAGTTCTTCTGTCAGGTGTAATCTAGGAAGAAAGCCAAAGAATAAGTGAAAAAAAAACATTTCAAAACACTTATTTTGTTGTTGGTGGCAACAAGAAAACTCTTTAAGACGCCGTCTATCTGCCAGAAATGTTTGCCTCATAATGCTTGTCCAGTTAAAGTCTCCTTTGTCTGAAACCATAAATTTCCACACAGTAAAGGTTAAAGCAGCGTGTGCTTTAGCATCCAGAATCTTAATGAGATCGACCAATCAGCCAAACGACATGCATAAATTTAAGGACGCTTGTGCACGTACACAAACCAAACACCACAACCCACCAGACACCCACTCCACACCTCCTTTTGTCTGGCAGTGAGACAGCAGGCCGGGGCTGCAGAAGTGGCCACAACAGCCTGACTTCTCCCCCGAGGGCCTGCGTGGTTCAGATCTGCTGCAGATCCCCCTTCTCTTTCTCCTGCTGTCCTTTGGGAGAAGGACTTCCAAGCTGCTGTGAGGCGGACGATGAGGCAGATGCCGGCCACTCAGAGTAATGGGAGGTCTGGAGAGTGGGGGATGACACAACTCCTCTTACGTTCCCATGCCCCGTGGCACGCTTGTGTCACACTCCTGCAAGTAATACAGATGATAACAGCAGAGAGGGAGCAGTGTCCATCTGCTGTGCTCACAAAGACACACACATCCTCCTCCACAGAGAGATGCAGTCGGTGCACATGTTTGACATGAGCCTTCCTGCCTCGCTCAGGGCGGCAGATAACGATGGCTGCATGGGTGTGGCATCACATATATGATATATAGGAAAATAAGACACTCACAGACACACAATAGTTCATGGCTGCAGGAGTCAAAGCGTCACAATGTACAAGCAGAAAAATTAATCAAATAGTTAAACTGTGGCTTGTAAAAGCGACTTCTTACACCTGTTGAGTACAGAAAAGAAGTTTCCCACATGCAAAAAGCACTCGCATCAAGATGGTGAACCTTTTTTTCCATCTTTGATTAGTGTTTTATTTTATTCCTTTTTGAGGGATTTATTAGCAAATCATTTGAACCGTCTAAATCCTCGTGGAACGTGTTAATTCTGTTAGTTGTAACAGAATTCTGTTGTACATCCACTAAATGTGCATTAAAATGATCAAATTAATGTCAATCCTAGCAAATTACCCTAAGATAAGATAAATAAATATGATATATTTAGGGAAAAAAGACATCTAACAAGCAAGTAAAAGCAAAGTAGAATAAATAAATAAAAACACCATGATCTCTGGTTTGTCTCTGCCACACACACCCACTCCATCTTTGACTCCATCAGCTGAATATTAACACCTGGAACCTGTTAAAAAACAAAAAACAAAACATAGAAATAAGAGATGACATGTATTCCCACTGCAGAGATTCATTCATTTTCTGAACTGCTTATTCCAATTCAGGGTTGCAGGGAAGCTGGAGTCTATCCCAGCTGGCTTTGGGCGACAGGCAGGGTACACCCTGGACAGCTCGCCAGTCCATTGCAGGGCCACACAGAGAGACGAACAACCACACTCATGCTCACACTCACTCCTAGGGGCAATTTAGAGTGACCAATTAACCTATCATGCATGTCTTTGGATGGTGGGAGGAAGCCAGGGTACCTGGAGAGAACCCACGCATACACGGGGAGAACATGTAAACTCCACACAGAAAGGCCACTGACCGAACCAGCCAAGGATTGAACCAGTGACCTTCTTGCTGTGAGGCCACAGTGCTAACCACTGCACCACCGTGCAGCCCCCACTGCAGTGATGAGCAATGTAATATCAAAAACAACAATATTAACCCATAGCAATACAACAGTAGCAACCCAGTATATTATTAATACCTATATAAAAATAACAACAACAACAACAATAACAACTACAATAATAATAATATCCTTTATATAACATAATCTATATGAATTCAATAAGCAGTTACAGTAATGGAGCCATGCAGTCATCATACCAATCACAATAGTAAAAACAATAGCAACATTTATACTATGTTTCATTCTATAATATTTCTGTACTCCTCAATTATCATGTCTTTGTATAGTGACTTCAATTTTTTTGACATTTAGACATTGCCTGTGATTTTCTTCCAGATTGTTCCACAATTTGACCCCACAAACAGACACACAAAAACTTTCTACACGTTCATAGATCGATGGACTTCCCTTCCTCCGTCCTGTGGTTCTGACTCACCTGGCTGTCCCTCCGGATTCCAGCATCACCTTTGTTTAATAAGACTAATCTGACGCTGAATTCCAGTCCTGCTAACTCTGCTCACTCTCTCTGGGAGTCCATCCTAACAGGTTTAGCTGCTGACTGAATAAGAGCACTCTGGGCTTTTATGAGAGTTTATTTATTCAAGGCAGGGTTCACTGCAGACATCAGCAGTTTTTCTGCTACTCTCTGGGCTAACATAAACAGACTTGTGTAGAACCTGAGATCAAAGATTTCTGCTTCATTTAAAGCAGGAAAACGACCAAAACCTGCAGTAGCTTGGTTAAAATATAGACTTCAGTCATAAAAGCAATGTGCTTTTTCTATCAGGCTCCAGATTTATTCCTTCACAGGTCAGCTTTGGAAGATGGAGCCTCATCATGGAGCATTTTATTTGTTTAAACAGGTTCATAAATCTGATCTTATCCATCTGATGGCTTTGTCTGTGATTTAGTACAATTTTCCTGAATCAAAGTTTTAAAACTTTAAATTCTGCTTGGTCAAAGATAAACATTCAGTGTGCAATAAAATATAAAAAAAGAAATACAAAAGTTACTGCAATTTTATGATTTGTTTTGAAAATAGCTAAATGTCCTCCTTTTGCATTAGCTATTTTTGTGTCATATCTGTGAATGCAGATGAGTGATCATCCTCTAAATTTGATTAGAATTTAGTTGTTTTAGACTGTGACAAACTCACGATTAACATTCTTCTTTCATATTTCCAGATTCAAGCCATTTCTATTTCCACTTTCATTACATTACAGCTCACATATTGAATATTCTCATCTGGATGATTTCAGGAAAGTTACACAGTTAAAAACACAGCGGACCATTCACTAAACTTTGATTTCACTTCTCATATTTTATCTTGGAAAAATGTCAATAAAGGTGGAATTGAAATAAAAGAAACACCAACAAGGCAACAAAGCAGAATCATTTCCAGCTACTTCGATATGATTCAGTTTAACATGCAAAATCTTATATCTACAGATTTATTTAGCTCGTTACATCCTAGGCTGGATTACCCAATGGGCATTATGGGCACCAAGGGCCCACACCCATTGGGGGCCCATGTATATATCAGCAGTTTGGACATAAACAAACTGTACATAAAAGTCAGATAGTTACACCACAGCGTCTAGTGTACTGATTTTGGTACCACTGGCTGAGAGATGTTAGAAAAGTCATTTCACTGTGTATCATTCACAATTTTTACAATGTTATGTTGTGGACCGGGGCCCCTGGAACACTCTGGGTCCAGGGGCCAGTGCACTTTTAATCCGGCCCTGATGGAGAGCAAAAGAAGACACTTTTGTGGCTTTAAGATTTTTGTTTTTGATGAAGGAGCCTGCAACTACCCCCCCCTCCCCCCCAACTAGCCCCCAGAGCCTGAACAAGAGTGTCAACACCCTGAGAAGAGGACAACAACTGGAGTGATATATACTGTCTTTATTCTTATTATCCAAGGATTTCTTGAAGGTTTTTCTTACTATTTTGCTCCTATTTTGGCCTCATTTATTTTTCTTCTTTTACTTGGAAAACATGCCACCACCAATATCCCTGCTTTTATCAGACGCCACTCATCTGTTCCGTCCTCCTGTCTGGTCCTACTGTAACTTTTGGAGCAGTTCCAGTGTTGGTCTGACTGCTTTCTGCGCGCATTGAAGGAGGCTGCTTCCTCCTCGTTTTGTTCTTGTTTTGCAGGGAAGCGTGCCGGGATTTTCAGGGGCCCACTTCAGGCACGCGTCCCTTCTTCTCATTTTAATATCAATACCCCCCCCCCCCCCCCCAACCCCCCTCCATCCCAACCACCACCAACACACGCACAAACCGACATGTTTTTAGTGCAGTTTAATAAACAGAAAGCTTTCAGATCGACCTAAAATGTTACATCTTTATTCTTTTACTCATGGTGTCACGACAATCAGGCCAACTTGTCTACTTACTGCAAGCAGACCAGGTAATAAACCAGATACATAACACACAGTTAATGGTTATTCTCTTATCAAATATTAACTTTGAGGCTGATGTTTTATTAAACTGGGAGATATCGGACACCATGGTGAGGAATGGTTTGGATCAGCTCCATTGGGAGTAAGCAAACAGTGAAGGTGTGTTTACCCTCCATCACATCCCCGCCATGCTGCGACAGGTGCAGCACCCCACCGCCGACCACAGCTCTACCGAAATCAATAAGAGGCCAGCAGTTTGTGTACGTGTGTATGTGTGTGTGTGTGTGTGTGTGTTTGCAGCGAGTAGACGCTTCTAGTGAGACAATAGCTGGGTTTAGAGCCCCGCAAGGTCGACCATGTGCCGTTGATTACCATACAGCTGTTCGCAGGAGGTCCAGACAAAGGCAACATGATAGTCCAAACCCCCACGAACCCCCCCTCACTCCAGAAGCACACACAAACACGCGAGCGCAACCCACTCCTTAGCCCCCACCCCTCCAGACTGAGGGGCACAACAGAAAAGGCACAAATAACCGCTAGACGCACAATGAGGTCTCATCCGGGACCTGCCCACCCTTTGTCACCTCACACGCGTCAGAGCAATTAACAGTGTTGAATGTAAAGGAAAAAGTCTGCCTGCTATTCTTCCCCGTTTCTTCTGATCTTTGTTTTGAATCAGAAAAGCAGAAACCAAAACCTTCCAGCCCAGTTTTCTTGCAGACCAGTTCACCACTCTTATAAAACTCTTTTTTTTTTTTTAAAAAAAAAGGTTTCCTTGGTTTGTTTTAAAGGAAACTTCACAGAGCCAAATAAAAAAAGTATTTTATTTCACAACCACTTTAGACTTTTTTTTTTTTAATTATATCTTTAAGTATTTTTTAATCTATGTTTTATTGTTCAAACGCTCTGAGACAGGTCTGACCTGTTCACTTTTAATTTTTGTTGGTGATTAACCATCATGCTCTAATGCAAACCATATCTCCCTTGCACCAGCTTCTCATGCATATTCCTAAGAATTTGGTCCAGATGTAATGTGGGTTGCCCAAATCCCCACGCAGCTCTCGCGTGTCATGCTGGTCCCCTGAGGTCTGCCAGGCTCCACCTCTATGCCTGTGACGCCTTGGGTGAGTGCGTATAAAAACACGGCGCCTTTACGGACCACAACATAAACAAGAGTGCCAGTCTCAGAAGACTGAGGGGAGGACCACTGAGTACCAGGAGGATACAGATGACACGGAAAGGATACTAATCTTTAGAGTCCTGAAATCTTTTTGAACGTCTAATTGTTTTTTCTGCAAGTTTTCTGAGTTTGTTTTTCCATTTGGGGATATCATTGCGCACGACGGATGACGGCATCCTGTTAGAAAACTAAAGAAACTTCACGAAAGGAAATGGCACATCTACCCCTCAGATACCTCCTGGCTCTGGCCTTAGTGCATGTTGTAAGTTTACTTCTATTTAATCTCAGGTAACATTCTCAACACGTCTTCACGCGCCTGATCTCTGATCACCCCTTTTTCCTCTCTCCAGGTTTTTTCTTCCGGCGTCTTTGAGCTGAAGATTCATTCATTCCACACCGCGCAGCGCATCTGTAGAAGACACAGGGACTGCCATATATTTTTTAGAATTTGCCTAAAACACCCAGAGGATGTGATCTCTGCGGAGCCGCCTTGCACCTTCGGCACCGGACACACCAACGTCATCAGGGCAGATCACACGTCGATCTCCAGTAGCGCGCCCATCAGGGTGCCTTTCCACTTCAAATGGCCGGTAAATGATCAACTAAGATAAATAAATAAATAAAATAAAATAAAATAAAATAAATAATAAAATAAATAGATAAACAGAACAACAAATAAAGGAGATAATCGGTGTTATCAGTTGTAGATTGGTGCGTAAACGTGACTGCGCATGAGTGTAACTGAATGATCTTAACCTATTCCAGGGGACGTTTTCATTGATCATTGAAGCCTGGAACGCAGAATCACCGACTGAATACACAGGTATGTTGTTTACAAAGTTATTAGACCTACCATGTGACCAAAACTTAATTGTGATATGTAGTTTAAATAATTTGGTCTTTAACTTCCATCTCCTCTCCAGACAACCAGAACAACCTCGTGAGTCGCTTGGCGACCAGGAGGAGACTTGCCATTGGCGAAGACTGGTCCCAGGACGTGCACTTCGGGGAGCAGAGCGAGCTGCGCTACTCCTACCACGTCTTCTGCGACGAGTACTACTTCGGAGATGGCTGCGCCGACTACTGCAGGCCGAGGGATGACACCCTGGGCCACTACACCTGCGATGAGGAGGGCAACCGCATCTGCCTGGAGGGCTGGAAAGGAAACTACTGCTCTGAACGTGAGTTCATGTTATAAAAGCAGTCCTGACTTTATGGATACCTCACAATGTGTTTTACTTCTGTAAAACACACATGATTAATTGCAATTAAACTATCAAAATACATTTTTATAAGTATATATTTTTACAAGTATATGTATTATACTTAAGAGAAAAGTTAGTTAGTTTATTTTGTTATGTTTGGATCAGTCACAATCAAGTAAAACAAAAACAAAATAAGCAAATCTTGTATGCCTAATAATGTACACTTACAAGTAGAGTTACCTTAAATTTACATATAACAAAAGCAGATGTATTACATACACAATATGTGACTTTATAAAGAAAAATCCTTTGTATCGTTGAATATCTCTAAAAAATAAACTGATAAATCATCTTCTTTTTTTTTTTTTTTTTTTTAAAAAGAAATAAAGAATTACAATTTTTTTTTTTTTACCTCATTACTGAGTTTAATTCCACAGTTGAACCCTCCTGAAAGGACAAACATCTCTGTTTCACCCCTGTCCTAGATTTTGGAACAATAAATTTACAACTGTCTCTAAAGTTATATTTAGTCTGCTGAAGCTTAAAGTCATTTTGGACACCTTCTGGAAGAACATTTTGATTAGGCTTAAACATAAAAAATAAATATATAGAGATCAGATAAATAAAGATATTTGCTTTTAGTGTTTATAGTAGTTTATAGTGTTTATACAACTAAGTCACATAAAGCCTTTTCTACTCTGATAAACTATCTGAAGTTTTTAATAGATAAAAAGTGTTTTCATCCCACTGCTCAGCTTGTGGTTGATGTTTAATGTCCTGCAGGGAAACTGTCAGAGCCAACAGAGTATTTATTTTCTTCCTGGGGTGTCCTCAAGCTTTGTGTTTCAGCCTTTTGCTGCTCCATCTGTCTTTTGTTCAGTTACAATAAGACGCACACACATTTATCAAGGTGGTCTGGGTGGGTTTATGTCTGAGAGAGAAAGAGAGTTACAGTGTGTGTGTGTGTGTGTGTGTGCGCGCGTGTGTTGGTGGGGGAGCAATGGAAAGCAGATAAAAGAAAGCATTTTTCTTGGGCGGTGTGCCTACCAGCTGCTTGGCTTAAACAGCGGAGTCTGGGGCAGAGTTGGGTTCAGACAAGGGGCCCTGTACGCGCGAGTGTGTGTATGCAGAAGGCGTGCCATTGTAATCACACACCCTCTCCCCCCTCCCCTTTTCTCTCCAGCCATCTGCTCGGCGGACTGCAGCGAGAGGCACGGCTACTGCGAGGCCCCTGGGGGCTGTACGTGTCGCATGGGCTGGCAGGGCCCCTCCTGCAGCGAGTGCGTGCGCTATCCAGGCTGCCTCCACGGGACGTGCAGCCAGCCGTGGCAGTGCAACTGTCAGGAGGGCTGGGGGGGCCTCTTCTGCGACCAGGATCTCAATTACTGCACCAACCACAAGCCCTGCGCTAACGGGGCCACGTGCACCAACACGGGTCAGGGCAGCTACACCTGCACGTGCCGACCCGGCTTCGGCGGCACCAACTGTGAGCTGGAAACCAACGAGTGCGACAGCAACCCCTGCAAGAACGGAGGCAGCTGCAATGTGCGCAACTATTAAAAGATTATAAACAAATAACTCTTGGTGGGAAAAGAAGTTTTCCTTGTTGACCTCAAGGTTTTTTTTTTCTCCCCCCACCTCTGCAGGATCTGGAGAACGACTACTCATGCACCTGCCCGCAGGGGTTCTACGGGAAGAACTGCGAGATCATTGCCATGACATGCGCAGATGGACCCTGCTTTAACGGCGGCACGTGCGTGGAGACGATGACCGGGGGGTACACCTGCCGCTGCCCCCCCAGCTACACTGGCTCCAACTGTGAGAAGAAGCTGGACCGCTGCAGTAACAGACCCTGCCTGAACGGTGAGTGGGCTGCTGCTCCTCTGGCGCCACCTTGTGGCTCAATGTGCAAACAGCACATGGTTTCTCAGTGAGTAGCAGTTGTTGTTTACCCCTCTATGGAATCAGATTTGTTCCATAATCTCCAAGCAAAAACTTTTTAAAACTCAAGCAAAAAAACAAAAACAAAACAAAACAAAAAAACAAACAAAAAAAACAAACAATTAAAACCAAAATTTTTTAAAACTTACTGTGGAATCAGATTTGTTCCATAATCTTCAAGCAAAAACTTTTTAAAACTCAAGCAAAAAAAACAACAACAATTTAAACCAAAAATTTCTAAAACTTACAATGGAATCAGATTTGTTCCATAATCTCCAAGCAAAAACTTTTCAAAACTCAAGCAAAAAAAACCAACAATTTAAACCAAAAATTTCTAAAACTTACTTTGGAATCAGATTTGTTGCATAATCTCCAAGCAAAAACTTTTTAAAACTCAAGCAAAAAAACAACAATTAAAACCAAAAATTTCTAAAGCTTACTATGGAATCAGATTTGTTCCATAATCTCCATTCAAAACTTTTTAAAACTCGAGCAAAAAAAAAATAAACAAAAAACAAAACAATTTAAACCAAAAATTTCTAAAACTTACTACGGAATCAGATTTGTTCCATAATCTCCAAGCAAAAACTTTTCAAAACTCAAGCAAAAAAACAACAACAATTTAAACCAAAAATTTCTAAAACTTACTATGGAATCAGATTTGTTGCATAATCTCCAAGCAAAAACTTTTTAAAACGCAAGCAAAAAAACAACAATTAAAACCAAAACGTTCTATAACTTAAGTAAAATAAATGATCTCAAAATAAAAAATAATCAATCATCATGAAAACTATTAGGCTTTTATTTGGTTAAATTGAGTAGTTTTGTTTGCAGTTTCACCCGTCCATGAAAGGTTTGTCAGAAATGAAACCAAGCAATCGTGAATCAAAACCAAAGACTGTGAGGCGCAACCAAAATAACAAGAAGAGAGAAAGAGGAAGAGGAAACTGCAAACAAAACTACAAAATTTAACAAAATAAAAGCCTAATAGTTTTCATTATGATTGATCATTTTTTATTTTGAGATAATTTATTTTACTTAAGTTTTAGAAAGTTTTGGTTTTAATTGTTGTTTTTTTGCTTGAGTTTTAAAAAGTTTTGCTTGGAGATTATGGAACAAATCTAATTCCATAGACTTCTCCATGGATGCACTTGAAGCTAACATGATCCAATTAACACTTCTTTATTAAAAGATTGGTTACCTTATTTTCATCTTGGACGCTGAGCTGAACGTTTCTCCCTTTTGCAGGTGGAGAGTGTTTGGACCTCGGCCAGAGCATCTTGTGCCGTTGTCAGGCCGGCTTTACTGGCGCCAACTGCCAGGTTAACATAGACGACTGTGCTTCCACTCCCTGCCAAAACGCTGGAACCTGTCAGGATGGTGTGAACGACTACACCTGCTCATGCACTCTGGGCTACACTGGCAAGAACTGCAGCGTGCGCTCAGACGCCTGTGGCGCCCGTCCGTGCCAGAATGGCGGCACTTGCTTCACACACTTCACTGGACCTGTGTGCCAGTGCCCCAAAGGCTTCATGGGTCCAAGCTGTGAGTTCACACTTCAGCCCAGTTTCAAGCCTGCTTTGCGACAAGCTGCCCAGCCTTCCTCCACCACCCTCACCATTTCCTGCCTCCTGGCCGTCCTGGTGCTGGTTCTGGTGGCAGCCATCCTGTTCCTGAGGAGACGGAGGAGGAGGATGGAGGGAAGAAAGCAGCTGAGCGACATCGCAGTGTACAACGACTTGGAGACGGTCAACAACCTGGGAGGGAGCGAGAGAGACGCTTTCCTCAGTCCCAACGGCCTGTTTAAGATCAGCAACAGCACTGCTCGCCTCAGCCTGTCGCTCTGTCCCGAAGGCAGGTCCGGGTACCGGCACAGCCCCGTGGAGAGCAGCCTGGTCAGAGCAGATCGGCAGGACTTTATGTGGAGGGACGAGGCAATGCTTGGCTCTGGAGCGGGCCTGAGATGAAACAGGGAGACATATAATCTTCAAACAGGGGGAAAATAAAAAAAACAAAAAAAACAGACATTTTAGCACTTGTTGCTCCTCTCGGTTCAGGCAGAGTCGAAGGAGAAAATGCATAAACCCACAAACTTCATTGTAAAAACTCAACTCTGACTAATGAACTAATGGACATGATTTCTGAAGACGTTTTTGTAAAGGTATATGGGGTTCTTCCATGTTTTAGACCCAAAGAGACTTCTAATAAGAGCCACAGTAGGACCTGGAACACAAACCAAATACAGGAAGACTCAGATCTCTGGAAAACAAGCCCATAAACACATTTACTGTTTTTTTTCTTACATGTTTTCACTTTGTTTCATTTTTTAAACAGTTTTTTTTTCCTTTGCTTTTCAATCTTCCTTTGGCCATTATTTCCTTATTGTGCGTACCATCATTTTGTTTAGTTAATTCTTAATATTATTTATTTATTTGATGAAACTTGTGTTTGTTATTTCCCTTTGATTGTCACAAATGTAGAGATATATTTATAAGATGCTGAATGAAAACCGACGCTTGATGTTGTATCTGGGTGGAAAACGCAGCTGTGTGAAATATCCCAAAGATATGATGTGTGGGGATATTTTTTAGGAATTTCTTTATCACACAAGGTCAGCCATTACTTTAACTGATTTATACATATATATATATATATATATATATAAATATAAATATACAGATATGATCTATTTCTGTTCTCTCATGTGCCATTTTGTGTTTATGCCAAAGTTTGAGTTTTGTTGCATATTTTCATTCATATTATTTAAGCTCATCTTGTTGTGGTTGTGATATGGAATAAAAATGAAAAATGCTTTGACATGATTCTGGATTTAAATCTGTTCCATAAACTTGCATCCTTTTCTTATGATTAGATGGGAAAAGTTACAAATGCGGACGACTCTTTTTGTTTAAGTGTGCGATTAGTTAGTTGATCAGAGGCAGCAGAGAAAAGTAGCCAGTGGCTTTGGATGAGGAGGAAGGATCTTTGCTGGGCCCATAAATAAATAGAAAGTCAAGTTGTAAGTTTTAATACCACAAAGACTTAGTTTTTATAAGACATTATACCACTAACTATAAAATTAGACATGGGACGCAGGCTCAGGTTTGATCAGCCTGCAGCCGACTGCCTCTGCTGAGGGTGTATAGTATGAAATGCCTAAACACTCTAAGATCCAGAGGAAGACTACTGATGATGCGTCCTAAATTCAACATTCAGACACCCTCCTCTCCCACTTCCAATCTTCTTACATGGGTAAATCACCAATGAACCTTATATGTGCTTGCACAGAATAATTACATCCATCCTGTGATTTGGAGTCTAAAGATTTAGAGCTAACTCTCGCCCAGTGATTGGCTGGATCGGCTCCAGTTTCCCGCCAGCCTGAAGTGAAATACGCGGATAAGGAAATGGACTCAGGGCTTACAAATGAAGAGTAATTAATGGTTAATTTACATGTTGTTTCCTTCATTATTAGTTATATAAAACTTTGTCCAAAAATAGGAGGAATTATGCGCTGCTGTACACAGAGTCCAGTACTGGTCCATTATGTCCACATAATGGCATAAAACTGAGAAAAGCAGGGAATATACAACGCAAGCTGGAGCCAGATAACTTTTTTTTCCACTTTTCATTTGGTAAATCTGAGAAATCAGTAGTTTTATATATCGCTTAGTAAACTTAGAAAGCTCCGCACAAGTCTAACTAAGTGTGATATGTGTCAGGTGTGTTGCAGCAGGGAAACTCTGAACACTGGAGGACCGGAGTTGCCCACCCCTGCCCCACATTACTACATTAGATTTTGTTGAGTCTGTGTGAATTGTAGTCTCAGTTTGCTGCTCATAGCTGACAGGAGTGGTGGGCAGGGTGGTCTTCTGCTGCTGGGGACCACCTGCTGAGAGGCTGGGCATGTTGTGTGTTCAGAGATGCTGCTCTGCAAACCGTTGCTGCAACCAGTGGTTGTCTTAGTTACTGTTGTTTTTCTGTCATCCCTAGTCTCTTCTGACATCATCAAGACATTTTCATCCAGAAAACTTCTGTTTGTTGGATATTTTCTCTCTTTCAGACCATCTCTGTAAACTCCTGAGAGGTTTGTGTGTGAAAATCAGCAGTTTCTGAAAGGCTCAGACCACCAACCATGCCACCTTCAAAGTCACTTAAATCCTCCCTCTTCCTCATTATGATGCTCAGTCTGAACTTCATCAAGTTGTCTTCACCATGACCATGTGACTACATGCTGCCACGTGATTGGCTGATTAGATATCTGCGCGAACAAGCAGCTGAACAGGTGAACTGACTTAAGTGGCTGATGAGTCCAGATACACAGGTACTCAGTGCATCACAGCACGTCTCTCAGCTTACAGCAACGTTAAAGGATGACTTCAAGCTCACCAAGTCAGCTTTAAGAAGTTTTAAACCCGACCTTTAAAGTCCAGAAGGTGTGGCCTACATGAGAATAAACCAGGAGATGTTTTAACAAGAGACGACAGCTGAAGGTTCAACCTCCCGTCTGCTTCTGGAAGCTCCACTTTCAGCCAGAGGTTGTTCGACCATGTTCAGGTTGTGGTTTACTTTACACACAACAAAACTAAAAGTGCCTGCTTCAGTATTACTGGTGTTGTTTGGGCTTTGGGATACTTTCACCTCAGTTTACCGACATGAGTGATGGTTTCACAAGAGTGTGCATGTGTGACATTTGTTGTGACGTTACTTTCTGTGCTGTAGACGTTCACGGTGTTTTGGTTTGGAATGTGTGCTCCATAGATGTGGTGTTTCTAAGTTTGCTTGACGGCCAAGTTCCTGGTTTGAATCTGAGTGAAGTTTGCATGTTAATGCCTTGAGTTTTTCTTCCCACAGTCCAAAAGTGTCCACCCAGTGATATAAACTGACAATTAGCAGACAGGACCGTTTCAAGGAATTTGGGGGCCCCAAGCAAAACAGACCTGGAGGCCCCCCCCCCTCACCACCCTACAAAAGTGTCTTACCAATCTAAACCTTACAGGAAGCACGACAGGAACACCATTTAGGTAAACTCAAACTTTATATCAGTTTTCTGTCAGTGCTGCTTACAAGGATGGCCTACACTACACACAAAGGAATGTTTATATTGAAACATTTGTTTAAAAAAAAAAAAAAATTAAACTACAAACATATTGGCCTAAAAAAGTGTAGTTTGCGAGTACAATAATAATGAAATAACAGTAAGTTCCCCATTTTTCATGGTTCTCTGGTAACGTTCTTGTAAATCTCCTTGGGGATTCTCAGAAGTTTGGAGAAATTCACTGTTTGGAATTTGCACTGGTCTTTTTCTGTGTAACAACGATGGCAACCATGACTATTCAGGTTTCTATTGATCAAAGCTTCATTAAAGTCTAACGTCGGCTGTTTGTTGACTTCTCCTGGCATAAACACTTTTAACTTCATCCACCTAAACTTGATGTTTCTGAGCCACGAGTTCCAACTATTATAAGTTAAAACGTTTCCTCATATCAGCACCAAGTCAGAATTTTTATCACTTAATTAATGTTTTATTTGTTTTATTTAACATGCGTTCAGTTAAAGAGACAGTAATACGGGAATAATGTATTTCGGGGATATGGGGAGGGGGTTTGCGCTCTGTGTGTGTGTGTGTGTGTGTGTGTGTGTGTGTGTGTGTGTAAAAAGCTTTCATCTTCATTGTTTTTAAATGTCTTGTTTACTGTTTGTTTAAATGCTTATGACTTTATTTTTATCTTATCAAGCACTTTGTTGCTCGTGGCAAGAAAAGTGCTCAAGAAATAAACTTTGATTTTAAGTTTGAAGAATTTAGTAACTCTTGAATCAGAGTTGACCCAAAGCATGAACCAACTGAGGGCCTGTCAAAGGTGGAGTATGTAAGACTTCCAATATTTAAAAAAAAAAAAAAAAAAAAAAAAAAAATTGGATACATTTTTTTAAACATGTAGGTTCTAGTCTGTCCATATTTGATATTAAATTACAAGTTTAATTAATGACAAAGACCCTTCTTAAATGTTTGCCTACCAGTAAAAAAAAAAAGTGCTTTTTGTCATTAATTAAACTTGTAATTTAATAACGCATCAAATATGGACAGACTGGAACCTACATGTTCAAAAATACTTTCTAATTATGATTGTAGTTATTTTATTAATTTATTTTGAAAATATTGAAAATCTTACATACTCCACCTTTAAGGCCTCAATCACTACTGTGGAAGCTGTTTAATGAATTTATTTTTTTTTTTTAGTCCATCAAGGTTCATATATGATCCAACATATGTTTTAAAACACGTATGTAAACAGAAGTTTGCTGCTGAAGAACAAATTGGTGCCACAAAAATGGACACATCTGGTAAGAGAGGAGGAAAAATGAGGAAGTTGAGGGTAAAATGGACAGATAAAGATTTAAGTTTGGAAAATCCGTAAACAAACTTGACCATTTTGATCCGATAAGTTGAATGTAGTCATTATGATTATCCAGTTAATAACATTTTTCTCTTTTTAACTCGCTGAGTTGATTTACAGTCCAGTACAGTAATGAGTTATTAAAGAAAAGAGATAATCATACAGCAGAGGACTGAATCTTTTTTTTTTTTTTTTTTTTAATTTAGCTGCTTGTTTTTAGATAAATACATATTTTTAAAAAAAAATCTGAAACAGTTTTACAATGTTCTACTTGCAGATCTTTTGTCTGACTACAAGCTAAACACTCTGGAGTCAGAGGTTTCATGTTTACTGACGCGACAAGCTTTTCTTTTGGTGATTCACTGCTCTTGTTTGGCATGTACAGTATCTTTGCAATGTGTATCTGAAGGCGTGATCTATATTTGGGTTAGATGAGGGAGAGGCAACATTGGATAAAAGTAACTTTCCTTCATTGAAGTATGTATTCATGCAAACATGTCAGTCAAACTTTAAAACTTCTAGAACACCTTTTTGTTAAACATGTTAACCCTTAAACACCCAACCAATGGAAAAAGTAGTAAGAAAAGGCACAATTCTAATGTGAGGTCTTTTATTTGAATACATTTACAGAAAAAGTAACAATTTTTTTATATTTACCATTTATTACCATGTGATTTGTCAAAATTCTTATTGTAAATCTTCTGCCTTCTGATCTCCATTAAGGGGCAGAAGATGTGAAACTGAATATGTTAAACAGGATTTTAAGCAAAGTTTTTAGCATAAAGTGATGCCAAATGTCTCAAACTGGATGTATCGTAAATGTCACGCTGGGTTTTTAGAGGTTAAAGTCCATAAAAGACCATATTTGTACCAAAAGAAAAGGTTTTGGCACCAATGCAGCTGAAAACATTTTAAATCTGAGCCTCTTTTAACCACATGTTGTTAGTCAAAGCAAATCATTAATTCACAAACCTTGTCAGAAATATCTTTGTTCCCTTCAACTTAATAAAGTTTGATGAACCAGGAGGGTCTTTGATAAAGCAAAGCTGCATTTTCATGAGAAGAAATCATGAAATAAAAATACAGACTACTTATAATTTAAAATTCAAAACTTTATACAAAAATCAGTTTGCATAGTGTTTTTTAATGACACATTTTTAAATTGACTTTTAAAAAAAGTAAATTCAAACACAAATTCAGTATTCATTCATTTATTCATTCATTCATTCATTCATTCATGATCCGTTCTGTCCGACCTGGAGCCCGTCCCAGTAATGTTTGAGGTACACCCAGGACAGGTCGACAGTCCATTGCCGGGCTCGGTACTATTGTGATCTGAAAATGTATTTTCAGAAAAAAAAAAAGTTTTGTTGAATTTGAAATTATATTTATCAGTCTTTTATTTCACAATTAATGACTTCTCCTTTAAAAATGCTGTATTGTTTTTTCAGAGACCCCTCCTGGTCCTCTATAGTTCAGTAAACCCTTAAGATCCTAACAAGCAGATTCAGAAAACATTATCACTGCATAACTTTAATAAATATAGATATGCTGAGAAACGATACAATTTTATTCTACGTTAAAGAAACAATTCCATTGTTGGTTCAACTTTAAGTTATTTTGGAGTGGTAAATTGCATTTTTGCTCACTTTTGTACCTCCAAATATAAAGAATGGTAATTAATTTATTTACTGTAAGTTATTTTAATGTGTGTTTTCTGTTACTTTCAGGTACAAATCCAACATGCTTCACACAGTACAGTTAAAAACATCAGCCATGGTGATGCTAGTATGTTTACCAACTATAACTGAAACGAATGTTTTGTTTACAGTGCATAAAAATATCAAACAGCAGTGAAAGTTGAGCACTGGTGGGGCAGAGATGGTCAGGGTGGGCACTGAAACATACCCAACAAAGAGTGACGCGTTTCTCATAAAGCCGTTGTCGCTGCACAGCTTTCATGGAAAGAATGTTGCAGGTTCATTTTGTCTATCTGATGCTCAGACCATTTTGAGCTTTTATCTCACTGTACCTGCAGTATAAAGGGAAGGATAGTGTATTTGTCTGCGTTACAACAACGTCCAGAATTTAAAGGAGAGCAGTAAAGAATCTCCATGAGTCAGTCTGACACTGGTAAGTTTCTCTTAATGTTTAACAGAGAGACTATTATGTTACTGTGGCCTTAATGGTCATAACATGTTGGAATCTAACAAAACAAGAGTTTACCTATACTGTGTGAGCCTTTTTAATCACATTTCAGATGCAGTGTTTATTAAAAAGGGTTTGATTGGAATTAAAAGTAAACTTTAGTTGCACTTGCATATAACTGCACACATTTGTTTCCATTTCTTAAGTCTATTTGTATTTGAATTTTAAAAAAAATTTTTTTATTTGCACTCATTGTTAATTACAGATCTGTAAACGAAGCCAACAGACGTCAATGTAAACCAAAGTGTAGATTTATTTTCAGTAATTTTTTAAAAATTGTGTGTAACAAGCCAAGATTAAGATAATAGTAAATCATCATACAGTTTACAAAAATCCTTTAATCAAACATTTCCTTTACAGTTCTGCTGCAGGGCCCGATGTTGGAAGTGGGATACACAAGGACCAACAGGTAAACAGAAAACATGCACATTCAGCAGTCAAATTCATGCATGATATAAACTTAGCAAATTTTTTTCCTAATTTGACAGATGTCTGCAACTTTTCTGCTGTTTGTCCTGTAAGTTAACCCTCTGCATTAATTAAAAAAATAAATAAATAAGCCCTTTTTTTCCCCCCACATGCAATATTTGACTTCTACACTTTCCTTTGTCTTTAATATTATTTAGCTTATTTTATCTATAATCTAGACACATTTGTAAAGTAACATTTGTCATATTTATATAAGCTATAAAAATGTACAAGCATAATTTCTTGTCCTGTTTATCACGGAGGTAAAGTCAATAATTACATGTATGTTTATCAAATTTTATACTACATTTGTTTATTCTTCAGTGAGTGGCAATGTGTTGGGTGAATCTGAGATAAAATTCCTTGGTGTCATGATAGATGAAAGTTGGAAGAAACATATAAACTATAAGTCAAAAATCTGTAAAATCATTTCAGTTCTTTCTAAAGTTAAATATTCTTTAAATCAGGCATCATTGTTTGTTTTTGTATCGTTCCTTAAAACTACATTATATGACATATTGTGTTGAAGTCTGGGGGAACACATACAGGACAACATTAAACTCTCAAAAAAAAAAAAAAAAAAAAAAAAAAAAAAGCCATAAGAATAACAAATTCCTTCTACACAGAACCAACAAATCATTTTCATTAAATTGAAATTGAAAATATTGAAGTTTGAGG
This sequence comes from Telmatherina bonti, assembly GCF_933228915.1. Classification (NCBI taxonomy): domain Eukaryota; kingdom Metazoa; phylum Chordata; class Actinopteri; order Atheriniformes; family Telmatherinidae; genus Telmatherina; species Telmatherina bonti. The sequence continues at coordinate 32,457,576 of NC_136628.1, read as the reverse complement.
ACCTATTAAAATTTAAGATACTTCAAATTATGTACAAAGTATAAATTGATCACTTACCCAGCAGCATCCAAAAGCTTTTCCAGTTAAGGGAAAGTATATTTGGCCTGAGAGGAACATCCATTCTCAGAAAACCAGCTGTGAGAACAAAAGCTAAACCCTGTTGTGTTTCTACAAGAGGAGTTCAGCTCTGGAACAGCTCAAGCAAAGAAATAAAATCATGTCAACCAATAGGAAAATTTAAATGATAAAAGATGAGAATTAAAACTAATGCGTCAAATAAGGTTGTTTTCCTAAAGCAATGTTTGTTGAATTCTATGATTTATTGTGTGTATTACAACTGTATACTGTTTGTTTCATTGTTATGGAATTTAATGTGTATTACTGTATTTTTCGTTCCGTAACAATTTGATGGTGTCATTGATAAGGGGGTTTGGACTACATAAGTGCCCAACTTCTTCCGAAACCCTTTTTTGAACTTAAGAAACTTATTTTATTTGTTTGTTGTAACCAATATTCTTTTCAAAGTCCTTTTTTTTTTTTTTTTTTTTTTTTTTTTTTTAAGTTCGAAAAAAAAGAATTGGCAAAACTGCTAATATACCATCCTCACTTCGGAATATACTAGAAAACGACCTTTAAATAGGATCAAAGGGTTAAAAACATGTCAGCATGTGTTTTATGTGTCGTAAACTCACACAGTAGTGCAAATGTGTTCTGAAACTGGTCCTTTATTCCTCAGGGGTGACTTCCGTTGTGGCCAACTTGTACTTCAGGCTGCTGACAGGAGCTGCAGGTGGTCTGCTGCTGGGATGGACAGCAGTGCTTTCACTCCGGTCTCTGGAGCTTCTGGCTGACAACAAGCTGATTACGGACGACCTAGAAAATTACTTTGTTGATCCTTTTAGATGAAAATAGAAAACAAATGTCAGAAAGGACCAGTAATGATCAGGTGTTCCACATTTACATATCTCTGTTGATTTGAGGAGCTGGTTGTTGGCTTTTCCTTTTGGTCTGTAGGTGTCTGTGTGCTTGTTGGGTTATTAATATACTCAGTGACTAAGAAATATGGTAAAATATCCAGTGGAAAAGCACTGGCTTTGGCTGGACCAGTTTAATGGGTGTAATTGCAGCTGGATATCTTCTAAATCAAGTTTTAAAGAATTTATTATTAGTCCATATTAGTTTTTATTGGTTTTATCTTTTATTAGTTGAAGTGTCTATAGTGTTTACAATACCTGCTTTGGAGAGTACAATGGACGGCATCAGCGATTTTCTATTGCGGCTCATGGTTTTCCCGCCCTTATCATGCTCCACAGTTGTAATGGTTACATCTGTTTTTCTTTTTTTCAAAACTAAACAGACTTTTCTGTTTTCATTATTTCCAACTATATTTCATATTGTCTTAATTGTAACTTCAATCTATCACACCTTTGCCATTGGTTTTGATATTGACAGATGTATTTAACATCCTAAAACAACCCATTATTACCTTTGACTCTGCAAACAGCACAAGCGTTGCTGTGATAGAGGGTCTTTTTCTTGGAGTTTTAACTCTCCAGCTACTGATGATGGTGGCAGGAATATCATTGTTCACATTTTGGAAAGCAGATAGAGCAACCAAGACCTGGACAGTTGTTACAGCATTTTTTTTTTTTTTTTTTTTTTTTGGGTGGAGCAGTTCTGATTCTTGTGCGGTCAGCCCTGCATGTACTGGGTCCGATTCCTACAATAGGAGCTCTGATGGGAGCTGCAGGTGCTGCTGGGGTGTCCGTAGCTGCAGCGGTGAAGATGACAGACCAGTCTAGACGAGCTGAATATCGTTACCCAGGATGGTTAGGTGTGGCAGTTGGGGCAGCTGTGGGAGCTTTTCTATTCTCATGTACCCACAGTGGGTTGTCCAGGCGGTTCATGGGTCTGTGGGCAGGTACGATAACTTTTGGGTTATAGTCTCAGCATTCTCTTTCATACTCAATGAGTCATGGTGGAAATTAAAGTTGTTTTTATTGGTAGTCATTATATTTGTTTCAGTATGGCTGTATTTCATAAGTACACTTTTGGTCGTACCATTTGTCCCATTTTTTTTTTAATACCATTTGGCTTCATTTGTTGCTCTTTATGCAAATGTTAATTGTATAAGGTGTTTACTTGTCTTTCATAGCAGATTTATTGCTGTGCCTCACTTTTGTCATACAAAAAATGTTTAGTTTTTGTGTCTTTGCCATCATAAGCACTGGTGAAATTTTTTTCCGTAAATTGTTTCTTTGTACTTCATAATCATATTTACATAAGACTGGTTCTATTAGGATTTAATGAGTTTTCTTCAACTAAATGTAAAAACTGAACTCCTTGTTTACGTCCCTGACAGATTTCTCTGTTTAAGAGAGTTTTGCCTCACTTGCTTTATTTATTAAGTCTTCAGAACTGCTCATATGAAATTACTGGTTTGTAATTGTTTCATTAATTTAGCCCAACTGAGTCTATTTGTGTTCTAGTCTGAGATGGAGATAATCATTCATGTTGTCTTTTCATTATCTCGCCTACTGAAACCTGATTTTTCACATGTTTAAGTAAAAAATGTTGTATAAAATGCTGCTGCAGGGCTCATAAAATATTCCAGGAATTAACATCACCTCTAAGCTAATCCAGCTGCAATAGCTTCCTATTCATTAGTTTGCAATTTAACATACCAGTTTTAACAGAGAGATGTAAATGCTAAAAAACAGCTTTTTAAAAGGGTTTCCACTGTAATTGACACGATGCTTCAAAGATTTAAAAAGATAAAGGACTGAGTTTTTAAAAAATCCATATTAAGGCATTTTAATAGAAATAAGCTCTTTTTTTTTGTTTGTTTTGTTTTCCAAGATTAAGCTTTTATGAATCTCTCAAAACCAACATCACTGAGCTATGCTGCTTAATGAAAGTCTGAATGAAAGTCTGTCTTGTCAGGTATGAAACGTATTTAACATGCAGTGAAGCATTTCTCACAAAGCCGTTGTCACTGCAGTTTTACTGGAAAGAATGTCGAAGGTCCAGTTTGTCCAGTGATGCTTAAAACCACCGAGTGCTTTGGCTCTTGTGTCACTTTACTTGACTCGGAGTTGCAAGCTATATCAAGAGAAGAAAACTTCTATTTGTCCAGATTAGAATAACTTAAAGTACTGCACTAAAGCATTATCTGTGAGCTGATTTTTCACCATGAGTCATTCGGACGCTGGTAAGTTTTTTTTTTTTTTTAAATGTTTAATATTTGGGGTTTTAATATGGTAACTGTGGTTTTATGGATCCAATTAACATGCAGTGTGTTTAAATAAAGGATTTTTTTTTTATTTATTTTTTTTTTACAAAATGTATTTAACACAAGTCTTCTACACTTGTCTAAATAAATTAGATTATACTAAAACATTTTGAATTGCATGTCAACCAGTTTAGGTTGTCTGTTCCTGCTAACTGAACAGTTTAGTTTCTTTTCACTAAACCAGAGGTTCTCAAACTAGTTCTCAAGGTAATTAAATAATTGTTAAAAAAAAAAAAAATAATGCAGGTTTTGAGTGTGTGTGTGTGTGTGTATGTATGTATGTATGTATGTATATATATATATATATATATATATATATATATATATATATATATATATATATTTATCATTATCAGGGCTAACAAAATGAAACCATTAAGGCAGAACCAAATCTGTAAAATTAGCTCCTAATTTTTTTTTTAACATATTGCATAAACAACCAAGGTTGGTACATGTGCCAGCTTAAAAAAATCTGAATTTGATATGGTCTCTGCAACCTAAGCTGAATTTACACGTGTCACAACAGCAAAAAAAAACCCCTTTATCCTCCTTATTTATGAAGCTTCTGATAGTTTTCCATCCAACATGTCCTGTCATTAACATTATTTACAATATTTACATCTTCACATTTCATGTCTGAAAAGCAGTAGGCAGAAGTATAAATTTATGAATAGGAAGCAAACTGAAAACAATCTCGAGTTAATGTCACTCTTTTGACATGTGACCCTCACATGCCAGGATCAAACCTGTCACACATTCACTGTCGGCTACCTTCATTAGAATGAACTCTGATTTAAGGACCTCGCTTGTCTTTTAAGACAAGTAGAGAAATGTAGACTAGTGCTTCCAGCGATCACAGGTTATGCTTTAACACTGGCAAGGTGGGTTAGTTTAACCGACAAAACTCCGATTCAGCTTTTTGGACAGGTTAGATTAACCTTTTAACTAATAGATCTTCCTCCTCCAATTTCTTCAAACCCTCTTATTGTATAAAATCCCTATTGCTGGAAGGTTTGATGCAAATAAACACTTGCCTGCCTCTGGTATGAGCGTGCATGAGAGACTTTGCATAAATTACATAAAGGGTCTATTTATCGTCATGTGGAGGTCATGAACACCACCGTATTTTATCTCGGGGGATTATGGCTCAAACAGTTTGAGAACTACTGCTTTATTCAAGCTTGGTGAAACTCAAACCCATTGTTGCTTTAATAATTTTTTTGCATGAATTGTTCTGTTTACCTGCGATGGACTGGCGAGCTGTCCAGGGTGTACCCTGCCTGTCGCCCAAAGCCGGCTGGGATAGGCTCCAGCTTCCCCGCGACCCTGAATTGGAATAAGCGGTTCGGAAAATGAATGAATGAATGAATGTTCTGTTTACACAGATTGTTTATCAGCCGCATTTATACAATGTATGAAGTGTTGCTTGGTTGATTAATTTTTTTAAACTATATGTCAAAATATATATGTGTGTGTGTGTATATATATATATATATATATATATATATATATATATATATATATATATATATATATATATATCATAGACCATAGACCCCTATGATGACGACCAACCTGGGCATGAATGTTCCCTTGCCCGGACGCGGGTTACCGGGACCCCCCTCTGGAGCCAGGCCTGGAGGCGGGGTACGAGAGCGAGCGTCTGGTGGCCGGGCCTTCGCCCATGGGGCCCGGTCAGGCTCAGCCCGAAAGGGTTACATGGGCCCCGCCTCCCGTGGGCTCACCATCTGCGGGAGGAGCCGTAGGGGTCGGGTGCAATGTGAGCTGGGCGGCAGCAAGGGGCGGGGACCCTGGCGGTCCGATCCCCGGCTGCAGAAGCTGGCTCTAGGGACGTGGAACGTCACCTCTCTGGTGGGGAAGGAGCCTGAGCTTGTGCGCGAGGTTGAGCGGTTCCGACTAGATATAGTTGGACTCACATCGACGCATGGCTTGGGCTCTGGAACCAGTACCCTCGAGAGGGGCTGGACCTTCTTCCACTCTGGAGTTGCTCATGGTGAGAGGCGCCGAGCAGGTGTGGGCATTCTCATCAGCCCCCAGCTTGGTGCCTGCACGTTGGGGTTTGCCCCGGTGGATGAAAGGGTAGTTTCCCTCCGCCTCCAGGTGGGGGGATGGGTTCTGACTGTTGTCTGTGCTTATGCACAGCAGTTCAGAGTACCCACCCTTTCTGGGGTCCTTGGAGGGAGTGCTGGAGTGTGCTCCTTCTGGGGACTCCATTGTTCTGCTGGGGGACTTCAATGCTCACGTGGGCAATGACAGTGAGACCTGGAGGGGAGTGATTGCATGGTCCCCCCCCCCTCTGAACCCAAATGGTGTTTTGTTATTGGACTTCTGTGCTCGTCATGGATTGTCTATAACGAACACCATGTTCCAGCATAAGAGTGTCCATATGTACACCTGGCATCAGGATTCCCTGGGCCGCAGTTCAATGATCGACTTTGTAGTCGTATCGTCGGACCTGCGGCCACATGCCTTGGACACTCGGGTGAAGAGGGGGGCGGAGCTGTCAACTGATCACCACCTGGTGGTGAGTTGGCTCAGATGGTGGGGGAGGAAGCCGGTCAGAGCTGGCAGGCCCAAACGTGTTGTGAGGGTCTGCTGGGAACGTCTGGCTGAGTCCCCTGTCAGAGCGAGCTTCAACTCCCACCTTCAGCAGAGCTTCGAACATGTCCCGAGTGAGGCGGGGGACATTGAGTCCGAATGGGCTGTGTTCCGTGCCTCTATTGCTGAGGCGGCCAGCCGGAGCTGTGGCTGCAAGGTCGTTGGTGCCTGTTGTGGCGTTAATCCCAGGACTCGTTGGTGGACACCAGCAGTGAGGGATGCCGTCAAGCTGAAGAAGGAGTCCTATCGGGCCTTCTTGGCCTGTGGGACTCTGGAGCCAGCTGACGGGTACCGGCGGGCTAAGCGGCATGCGGCTTCGGCCGTTACCGAGGCAAAAACTCGGGCATGGGAGGAGTTCGGCGAGGCCATGGAGAAAGACTTCCGGACGGCTTCGAGGAGATTCTGGTCCACCATCCGGCGGCTCAGGGGGGGGAAGCAGTGCTCCATCAACACTGTGTACAGTGGAGATGGGGTGCTGCTGACCTCAACTCGGGACGTTGTGGGTCGGTGGAGGGAATACTTCGAAGACCTCCTCAATCCTACCAACACGTCTTCCCATGAGGGAGCAGAGCTGGTGGACTCAGGGGTGGACTCTCCTATCTCTGGGGCTGAAGTCGCTGAGGTGGTCAAAAAGCTCCTTGGCGGCAAGGCCCCGGGGGTGGATGAGATCCGCCCGGAGTTCCTTAAGGCTCTGGATGCTGTGGGGCTGTCCTGGCTGACACGCCTCTGCAGCATCGCGTGGACATCGGGGGCAGTACCGCTGGATTGGCAGACTGGGGTGGTGGTCCCCCTTTTTAAGAAGGGGGACCGGAGGGTGTGTTCCAATTACAGGGGAATCACACTCCTCAGCCTCCCTGGTAAGGTCTATTCAGGGGTCCTGGAGAGGAGGGTCCGCCGGATAGTCGAATCCCGGATTGAGGAGGAGCAGTGTGGTTTTCGTCCTGGTTGCGGAACAGTGGACCAGCTCTATACCCTCTCTGGGGTCCTGGGGGGGGCATGGGAGTTTGCCCAACCAGTCTACATGTGCTTTGTGGACCTGGAGAAGGCATTCGACCGTGTCCCCCGGGGGCTCCTGTGGGGGGTACTCCGGGAGTATGGGGTACCGGACCCCCTTGTACGAGCTGTCTGGTCCCTGTACGACAGGTGTCAGAGCTTGGTCCGCATTGCCGGTAGTAAGTCGGATTCGTTTCCGGTGAGGGTTGGACTCCGCCAAGGCTGCCCTTTATCCCCGATTCTGTTCATAACTTATATGGACAGAATTTCTAGGCGCAGCCGAGGGGTTGAGGGGATCCGACTTGGTGGCCTCAGGATTGGGTCCCTGCTTTTTGCGGATGACGTGGTCCTGTTGGCTTCATCTGGTCGTGATCTCCAGCTCTCGCTTGAGCGATTCGCGGCCGAGTGTGAAGCGACTGGGATGAGAATCAGCACCTCAAAATCTGAGACCATGGTCCTCAGCCGGAATAGGGTGGATTGCCCTCTCCGGGTCGGGAGTCAGGTCCTGCCTCAAGTGGAGGAGTTTAAATATCTCGGGGTCTTGTTCACGAGTGAGGGAAGGATGGAGCGTGAGATCGACAGACGGATCGGTGCGGTGTCTGCAGTAATGCGGGCTCTGCGCCGGTCTGTCGGGGTGAAGAAGGAGCTGAGCCAGAAGGCGAAGCTCTCGATTTATCAGTCGATCTACGTTCCTACCCTCACCTATGGTCATGAACTGTGGGTCGTGACCGAAAGAACGAGATCTCGTATACAGGCGGCTGAAATGAGTTTCCTCCGCAGGGTGGCCGGGCTCTCCCTTAGAGATAGGGTGAGGAGCTCAGTCATCCGGGAGGGGCTCAGAGTAGAGCCGCTGCTCCTTCGCATCGAGAGGAACCAGTTGAGGTGGCTCGGGCATCTGGTCAGGATGCCTCCTGGACGCCTCCCTGGTGAGGTGTTCCAGGCACGTCCCTCGGGGAGGAGACCCCGGGGAAGACCCAGGACACGCTGGAGGGATTACATCTCTCGGCTGGCCTGGGAACGCCTCGGGATCCCCCCCGCAGAGTTGGCAAATGTGGCTGGGGAGAGGGAAGTCTGGGCTTCCCTGCTTAGGCTGCTGCCCCCGCGACCCGACCCCGGATAAGCGGCAGAAGATGGATGGATGGATGGATGGATGGATATATATATATATATATATATATATATATACACACACTACTCACAAAAAGTTAGGGATATTTGGCTTTCAGGTGAAATTTATGGAAAATGCAATATGTTCATGCTACAGTGATATAATATCATAAAAGTAAGACATTTAAGTAGAAGGATGCACTACTGATTTCCTCATCTCAAAAAATTCATTCAACACAAAAGGTAACAATGGTAGTTACACCACAACAAAAAATTTGAACGTCTCAATATCTCGTCATGTGCCCTTGAGCATCAATTACAGCTTGACAACGACGTCTCATGCTGTTCACAAGGCAACTTATTGCCTGCTGAGGCATGGCATCCCACTCTTCTTGAAGGGCAGCCCTCAGGTCATTGAGGTTCTGGGGTGCAGGGTCTCGAGCCTCTACACGACGGCTCAGCTGATCCCACAGGTTTTCAGTGGGATTCAGGTCTGGAGAGAGTGCAGGCCATTCCATTTGAGGTACACCAGTCTCCAACAGCCGTTCCCTGATGATGCGGCCTCGATGAGCAGGAGCATTGTCGTCCATGAAGATGAAATTAGGCCTGTGCTGTTCATGTAGGGGCACAATCACTGGATTAATGATGTTATTCAGGTAGTATGGGCTTGTCACTGTACCATTCACAAAGTGTAGGGCAGTTCTGTACCAAGTGGACACCCCTGCCCACACTGTAACACCGCCACCACCAAAAGCTCGCCTGGTGACAACAGTGGCTGATGCATAGCGCTCTCCCTGACGTCTCCAACATCGTTGCCGGCAATAATTTCTGCTCAGTGTGAATCGACTTTCATCAGAGAACAGCACTGAGGCCCACTGGTTCCTCGTCCAGCGTAAATGCTCCCTGGCCCATGCAAGACGATGATGCCTGTGCCTGGTGGTGTGGTCAGGTACCCGTGCAGGTGGTCTAGCACGCAGACCACGCTGATGGAAACGGTTTCGAATGGTCTGACGTGACACTTGGGTGCCTCTCACCTCTCTTAAACGTGCCTGGAGTTGAGTGGCATTCATCATCCGGTTTCTCAGGGCAGTGTTCACAATGTAGCGGTCATCAGCACGGGATGTGGCCAAAGGATGTCCACTTCTAGGCCTTTCTGTGACTCTTCCAGTCTCTCCATATCTCTGTTGCAACCTGCTGATGACACTCTGTGACACTCCAAGCTCAGTGGCCACTTCTGTCTGAGAACGTCCTGTTTGAAGCATCGCAATGGCAAGGGACTGTTGTTCCATTGTTAGGTGTCGTCTTGGTCTCATGATGTCAAAATGTGAACAGCATGATGAGGACAACTGTTTAAACACCAGCTCTAATTGAACCAGGACATTTATTGCTCATTTCAAGGATCACACACCTGCCATGATTTTTGCCGTTAAGCTCCTTGTTAGAGAACAGCAACTTGTGCAAAATTTATTGAAACATTTAAGAGTTGGATATGTGCATTTAAAAGCTTAGAGAAGATCACATTAAGTTCACCTGTACAGGTTTGAATGCATTTTAGGCTTGTTGTGAAATTTAACCTGAAAGCCAAATATCCCTAACTTTTTGTGAGTAGTGTATATATATATATGTGTGTGTGTATATATGTGTGTGTATATATGTATATACCACTTTAATAAAAACTGTTTTGTTTTCAGTTCTGTTACAGGTTACGGAGGACTCCACAAGGATCAACAGGTAAATAGAAAACCCAGAACAGAAAAATCTCACATGAAATCAGCTGTTTTGTTCACTCAGCATGGTTTATTTTTCTATTAGATGTCTGAGACCGCCCTCCTGTTTCTCCTGCTGTAAGTTAAAATTCAGTGTTTTCATACACAGAGTGTGAAGATATGCACTGATACCTGTCCATTTTTCCTCAGGGATGACATCAGTTATGGCTGTTTTTTGCATTGGGCTGGTGTCAGGGTTTGGAGGAGGATATCTGCTGGGAAAGACATTAGTTTTATTGTTTAAGTCTCTGGAACTCCTGGCTGAAGACGAGTTGCTCATGGACAACTTAACATTTTATGTTTTTCAGGTTTCATCTCAAAGAACCAATGATCATGTGACAAACATTGTAATATCTGTTTTAATTGAGATGTTTGCTGTGTGTTCCTCAGTTTGGTCTCTAGGTGTTGGTGTATTTATTGGATTATTAACATATGACTTCATGATTAGAAGATATGGCGAAATGGCAAAGGAAAAAGCTCTTTATCTGGCCGGACCAGTGTGTCTAATGGGCGTCACGGCAACTGGATACCTTCTGGGTCTAGTTTTGGAGAGCTGTTTATCCAGTAGTCTCACAATTGTTTTTTTTATTTTTTTTTCTCTATCGGAGGAAATCACATATTTACAGTTATGGAGCATATGCGACTATGTCCACAGGTGCAACTGAAAATTATTTTTGTCCCATTAATATCAAGTGGATATGGTATGTTAATCACGGTGATGATTTTCTATGTTCTAACAACAAAGCTGACCCTTGTATTTTTATTTCCAGCTAAATGGATTCTGCAGGACTTAAATTGTGATTTTCATCCTACAGTTTTGTCTCTCCCACTAATGTTGATAATAGCAGATGTATTTAACATCGTAAAACAACCCATCGTTACCTTGGACTCACTAAAGATGGCACATGTCACTGTCATAGAGGGTCTTTTTGTTGGAGTTTTAACTTACCAGCTGCTTGTAGTGGTGGTAGGGATGTCTTTGCTTGAGTGTTGGAGAACTGGTGGAGCAACTAAAATCTGTTTCAGTGCTGCAGCTTTGGGTGGAACAACTTTAGCTGTTGTAGAGTCGGTTCTACGTGTGCTGGGTCCAGGTCCTACTATAGGTGCTCTTACAGGGATTGCAGGGACAGCGGGGGTTTCTCTGGCTGCAGGGATGGCAATGGAAGACCAAAGACCTTTTCTAGGAAGGTTAAGTGTGGCAGTAGGAGCAGCTTTAGGAGCTTTTCTGTTCTCGTGTACACACAGTGGGCTGTCAAAGATGTTTATGGGTCTGTGGGCAGCTACCATACCTGCTGGACTATGTGGTCCCATGCTGGTTTGGTTCCTTTCTAAACATGATGCATGGTGGAGATCGTTTGTACGTGTTGTGGTAATTGTCATCACAATGATATGTTTTTCCGTATGGATTTATTTCACCAGAACCACTGTGACAGCAGGATTGCTTTGTATTTTTGTGGCAATTTTAAGTATTTACTTTTGTTATAGACTTACAATACGCATTTAAGCTACAAACACAACAAAGACAATCTTCACTACCTACAGGATCTCCTTCATATTCCCTCAAATTAAAGGTGCAAATAAGCATTGCAGGAAGGTTGTAAAAGTAAAAATGATGTAACAAAGCACGTTTATGTCACATCAGACTCAGGTTTCAGCTACATTAAGCTGCTGCTACTCAGATCTTGTTGTTCCTGCTAAACCAGCAGAAAAGAAACAGCTCCATCTGCTGTCTGTCCTGATTTCTGAAAGATTATGAGTTACATTACAAGTCGTGTTAAAAAAATGAATGCTCAACAAAAATGGATGGTTCCTAGTGATAATACCTTTAAAAACACACACATACACACACTGTACCATATACTTCAGCAAACTTCTGCTGTAGGTATTTTCTTCACTCAGAGCTATCAGACACTTTATCTGAAATGTAGAAAATTAATAGGATAAAGTTGCTTTAAGATTAAAATGTGTTGGATACAAATTCAATAATCATTTTATGGCTCTAAAGGAATATTTACAGACATAATTGGTAAACTTGACTGAGGGGATGTGGTCTCAATCTAAAAGGGTAAATCACAGTAGAATCTTGCATTTCATAATGTAGGGATACGTTTTCAGGTCTAATTATGTTTTTCAGCTGATGTATCTCATGCTATATCTGTTCACAAGTTGGCTCAACTTAGTCATGAGTAAACCTGAATTGTGGTCTCTTATTAGCTTCACGGGGCCTTTAAGTACAGCTGGGGTAATTTTAGTGTGTTAGCTGTTCGGGATTGTGTCTTTTCAGACTCTGATCCAGGTGTTTGGTTCTGCCCTCCATAATCATGCTTCATAAAGCATCTGGAATGCAAAGTAAAGTAGGACTCGTAAATTGTTTTAAAAAAATAAATAAATTTTTTTTAAAAATCCCAAAATTTAAAATAAAAGACAGAAAATATTTTTTTTTAAAAATTGAGTTATGTACAACATAAGTTATATTAATGTACTAAGTACAGATGCATGCATTAGTGTCTTATAATCACATGCAATGTCGATAAAATAATGAATATAGATAATTAGTTAATAATAGTGTGATTATTGTATCACAGTACTGTATAGTTTGATTGCAACAGGACGGAATGACCTCCTGTGGCGCTCAGTAGTGCATTTTGGTGGAATCAGTTTATTACTGATAGTTGTGGAGATACCACCTCGATATTTGTCTTGCACAGGGCAAGTAAAAAAAAAAAAAAAAAGAAAGTAACTGAGAGCCAACCAATAGTAGGCATTTCTTTTGTTTAGCTAATTTACCATCTTGATTTTTTTTTTTTTTAATCAAAAATGTGATTAAGTGGAATAATTATATTGTTGCATTGTTGAAGTTCTTATCTTATTGTTTACTAACAAAAAAGCTTGTATTTTAATGTCTCAGTTCTGCCATTTAGCTTGACAAAGATGTTTTATTTAACAAAAAAAATCTTTGTTTAATAATGATCATGATAAATGATTGTGAAACTTCAAGTATCAGTATCACCGAAACTTGCAGATTTTTATGGTTTTGGATCAACATCAAAATTGCAGTATGGTCCAACCCTCGCTGTAACTATTGCAGCTGCACCAATCAGGAAGAAGCCTGATCTGATTCACTCTGCACATGCTCAGTTTAGACCTTAGTCTGCTTTCGGAAAACAGCAAAATTTAGTAAATCATTTTGATGTAATTGTCTTTATTTGCTGATTTTATTTTTGTGTACTTGATTGCTTTTAAGTTTAACTAATCAGCTATATAACATGCTGATAATATGTCTGTTATGCTGTCTTTTAATCTTATTATTTGTGGCAATGTTTTAGCCACTAGCTGTATCGCTAGCTAGCTCAAGGACGTTGTAACAAAATGAGGCTGTAACTCATTAGATGTTACAATTGATCACAACTACATTTGAATGAATGTATGAGTAAAATAATTTATTTCACCGTACAGTCGCGGATCAACAGAGATGGTGATGCATGAAAAAAAAAAAACATCCGGTCTCTTTACATACACCTCTCTCAGCCACTCTTTCATTTTCTCCTCGTATTACATCCCTATGACAGCGGGAAATGGTCTTGCAGTCAATCAAGCAGAGATCTTACTAAAATCGCAAAACATTTTTACAGGTTTTGTGATTCAGCACACACATAAGGCGCACCAGGTTAAAAGAACCACCGCCCATTTTTGCAAAAATTGGAGGCTTTTAAGTGCGCTTTTTGGCCTGAAAAACATGGTACATTTTCTTTAAGTGCAAATTTACACTGGGATAATCCGGGGGTCCTGGTTCAAGTAGGGGTAGAAATGAAAAAATTTTCATTTTATTTGGTTCAGTTTGCTTTCACATTGCACTTTACACAAGTGAACTAAACTGCTTCAACTATGTCATATTGATGTCAATGCAGTTTTAACTCCTATGCTCTGTGGCACTACAGCTTTTTTGTTTGAAGAATAAAAAGCTTTTCAAATCTTAAGTCATGGTCATTGTCCTTATTCCACAACATGTTACAAATGACCGCGACTATAACGGTCAATCGTCACATTTTGCTCCTTGTGTTCGGGATCAAGCCATGCATTTTCTGTTTGTATTGCATTGTCTTGTTTAGCATGACCATTTATCAGCAGACACTTGAAACTAGTTTGCTTCTCTGTTGAACACACAAGGTTAAAGACACATTATGTAACTTTCTGATATAAAAAAAATCTGCGTTCTGGATTTGTTAGATGACACAATGACATCTATTATGTGCATTTCTTGAGCTGCTGCCCAGCTGTGTCTAGAGGTTGAGAAACTTCACTATACAACTTTTTCATCCGGATGCGACGTGATGTTGCAGCAGAGCTTTGCTTCACACTAGAAAACACACAGTTACAATTTTCCCCTGTCTGCCCAAAAGTTTGTTTGGTTTGTTGATGAACTGAAAGTTTGATTGTCTTTAATTAAATACTGTAAAAATATTTTAAAGAACAGTGACAGAAAGGGCAGGTTTAAAAAACAAAAACAAAAACAAAACAAAAGCGTGCGCACACACACACACACACACACACACACATATGTTATAATTTTATAATATATTTTTATAATCATTTTATAAGATAATTTTATAATTCTATCTCTCCCTATCTCTATCTCTCTTTGTTTCTCTCTCTCTCTCTCTCTATCTAAAAATGCATCAAATATTTTGTTTTCAGCTTTATTATTAAAGCTTTTTTGTTGTTGTACTTTATTATGCATCCCCGATTTAAAAAAAAAAAAAAAAAAAAAAAAAAAAAAAAAAAAAGCCTCCTGTCCTGCAGTCTGTTCCGTCGTCGCCTCCCAGCGATCCTCTCTCCTCCCTGTGAAGGAAAAAAAAAAACCCGGAGAAACAAGTTGGACCAGATCACAGCAGAAATGGCAGCTGACAGGACCGGAACGACGCTTGCAGACACGGATGAGTTTCGTCCATCTGATTTGGGGTCGTTGGGGGAATATGGGACTAATATCCCGAAGAGACAAGCCCGGGTCACCGTGAAGTACAACAGGAAGGAGCTGCAAAGGCGGCTCGACGTGGAGAAGTGGATCGATGAGAGCCTGGACAGGTTGTACAAGGGCCAGGTGAGTTGATGTGTCCTCATGCAAAGAAAAAAAAAATCGACTTTAATTCTCACATGCATGTGCGCGTTATTATTTTCTGTATTATAAACACTCTGAGGTCTATTAAGAAAGTTTTGGGGGAAAAACAAATCCAAGTTAACAAATTTTGATATATTAAAATGAAACAAATCTTGACATGTGGAAGTTTCATTTTGGAGAATGCGTTGCCAAGGCAACTAGAGTTTGCGTTTAAACTCGGAGTCATCTTCAGGTCTGCAGTGATGTATGAGGTGTTGGTGAGGAGGGGTGGGGACAGCCTGTTCTCCATACAAGGCCAAGCATTCTGTATACACCACATCCAAGACCGTTTCCCTCATGCAGATCTGTATCTGACTTGTGGCTGTCTGCCCTTACATGGAGAGTATGGAACAGAGGGAGAGGGGCGAATGATGGAAGAGGAAATGAGGGGGGAGTGTCATCTTGTTGTCCTGGGGGAGGTAAACATGTACATCTGGATTCTAAAGGCCATCTCAGGAACTTCTCAGGAAGTGGAAGTTTATATATATATATATATATACATATATATATATATATATATATATATATATATATATATATATATATATATATATATATGCATATATACATATATATATATATATATACATATATACATATATACATATATATATATATATATACATATATACATATATATATATATACATATATATATATATATACATATATATATATATATATATATATATATATATATATATATATATGTGTGTGTGTGTGTGTGTGTGTGTGTGTGTGTGTGTGTGTGTGTGTGTAAAAATATATATAAAAATATATAAATAAAATGTATAAATAAAATGTGTGTGTATATATATTAGGGCTCTGACAATATGCTTTTGTCCCAATTCTATTCAGATTTTTTTGGATGCCAATTCGATTTAAATTGCAATTTTCACAATTCTTCGATAACGCTGATTTTTGTAGATTAATAAAGAAATGTATACAACTTTTTTTTTTTTTACTTGCCATTTTTCTTGATTTCAATGAGGAAAAACCAACACAGTAGCCAGACTATCATTCTATTGATCTAATGCCCAAGAAGACAAGTAAAAAGATCAATAAAAACAGTAAAAATGACAAAAAAAATTTATACTGGATTACTCTTATTTATTTGAAAAAAAAAATTTTTTTTAATTTTTTTTTAACGAAAAATCAATTTTAAGATTGTGAAGCAAAAAAATCCCAATATTAAATTTTCAGATTAGATTTTTCTTCCCCTAGTGTGTATATATATATATATATATATATATATATATATATATATATATATATTTTTATAGACACACTGAATATTTCATATGAGTAAGGGATTTCAGGTTCAGGGGCTACAATCTGATCTCAAGTGGCCCAGACCAGTGAAATATAACAAAAGTCAAACTCCAATTTATACCTTGATATAGTTGTACATTAAGATGCACACTGTTTACACTGCACCTTTCAGGGAAATACAGGAACAGGAACATAAAAAACTTGTACTGCCAAACCATCCATATTTATCATATATAATTTTCTTTTTAAACCAACCCTTTTAGTTGTAGCAGGCATTAAAAGTGAACATGAAACTTTGGAAAATGATGGTGGCTTATCATTTTTTTCCAGTGTGTCCATGAGGTCTCTTTACAAATGAACAAATTTATTACAAAAGGAAACAAATGTATAATTCTCATCATTATTACAAAAAGAGGAGCAAACATTTAAGTCTTTTTATTTTGGGAGGGTGGGGGGTCCTCATTTTATACACTTCTATATCTGATTTCATCTCATTTTCCCAGTCATCTCCTCCTCTCTTTATCCAACACCGTCTCCATCTCTGTAAACGTCTTGTACCGCACACAAATTGACGGATGTGAGGGTGAACTTCATCCATAATTATTCCTGTAATTTTGATAATTGTGTGTATCCACTTTCGTGTCAATGAATCGCAACACACTGTGCATTTTCTTGATGAGGTGCCATTTTAGGGGTTCTATTAAACAGAAGCTCTTTATATAAAGGGCTACCTTAGATACACCAAAGAAGTGTTATTTAAAACTTTGATAACCACTAAGGAACATGGGGGAAATTTGATGATAAATTTCATTGCTTTTTTTTTTTTTGAGACTGTATGATCTCCCTGTATGATGACCCACAGTGATACAGCCCGTTTAATAAAATCACACACAAAACAGAGTTTTTCTACTTATTTAAGCATATTGTTTATGAATTCAGTGTTAAGAAATGGAGCTTTTGGCCTGTACAGTGGCATTGTAGTCCTGGACGTGCCTGTTTGAGCCTGATCGCAAGCAGAGCGAAGCCGTGCAGCTACTGTTCCTTCTCTCTGCTTGTACAATGGCTGCTTGTTCAAACAGAACTGGTCATTGTCACAGTATTATTCCAACAATATTACTATTCATTCTGCTGAGCCTAAATATGCAACATGCAACTTAAGACCAACACACAGACTTAAGAACTGAACACTGTTTCAGCCTTGTGCGGCGGTCCCTTTATACTCGGGTGTTATATTAACAGTGCATGGCAATAACTTTTCACAGTACCATGTGGATTAATTCATATCAAAGATAATGGCTGGTTTATTTCATTTACTGTCTTCCATGTGATCGGTGAACCAGATCAATGTTTAGATTATTGGCTCTTGTATAGGAGGGGTGGATAACATATTTTTTTTTAATTTTTACTCTACTTTTAGTGGCTGCCAACCAAGTGACTTTGTTTGGGGCAGCTCATGGTCTGGGTAGTAAATCTCTCCCATCTGGAAGATCTGAAGAGTGTTTCAGGACTGCATTGCAAGCCTAAAAGTGGCTTTAATGAGCTGTGAATGTTTGCATGGTGATGAAATGTCCCAGCCAAAGCTCAGAGTAAAATGATCCAGCCTCCGCATCTCTCTGTCCTCCCACAGATCTAAATCATTCACTGTGCCTTCAAGGTGGAAAGTTGGAAATCTTTAGCAATGATTTATCTACTTTCTTGTACTTTGTTCGGTGTTTAATTGCATCACTATTGGAATGTGAAATAGTTAAACAAACTTTTTACTTGAGTCAAAATGGCAAAGTTGGGATAAATAAACCACACAAGGTCCTGACTTGAAAGTGCATCTTCTCATACATCCCTGTTTTGGTTTTACCAACTCAGAAGTCTGAAATTTCCAGCTCTCCTTTTGGTCCCAAATGCAGCAAAGAGCAATGTACAAATGCAACATTATATTAACAACATTATAAATATCAGTGAAACTTTGTCCTTATAAGCACCAGTTTCTAACATTAAACTTAAATCACAGAGGAAAATAACTACCTTTAACAGCAACTTTACTGCTTTCATCTGCTGTGATGTTTTAGTAAACCTGTTAGTAGTCTGATGTAGATCAAGCAAATGCAGAATCTGAGAACAAGTACTTCCCATCAGCTCGGTGTGTGTTAGTGTGAGCTCTTGGGTTAGACATTGCAAGCTCTGTCACACATTAAAAAGGTGCCTCAAGGGACATGGTGTGTACTTTGGTAGTGTAAAGATGTGCTAGCAGTCTTTAAGCCACAGCAAGCATAAAACAGGCAGAATGTGACGACAGCAAAGCAGCTGTACTGGTCCTCTGTATGTTAACCAAACAATGTCAGAGATTTCATTAAGGCCTCGGGAAAATATTACATCTTTGGACTAAAAAAATGTATCATTTATTGCTTGTGTTACAGCTCAGATCAGAGGCTGCAACAAATCAGAGGTAGACACAAACCAGTTTCATGCAAAGCAGATTTTATTGAAGTGAAATGTGTGAAAGACTGTGTATCGGTTATGAAGGTGTTGTATGGATACAAGGGAATATGTCGCCAAACCAGAACAGAAGGTGCCACATCTGCACAAACCCAGGTGATCTACCAGTCCCAAGGCTGGGAGACGCCTCGAGCTCAGGCTGATAAAACAGCTTGCAGAGCCCAACTAGGCCCAAGTGTTGCTTGTGCAACCAATCAGACGGCACATACAAACACTTAAACTGAAAGTTTTGGTGAGGCCGTCATGCTTGGCAATGAAAATAATCACAATGATATTGTTGTCTTTGATTACAGTACACCAGTGGTGTCCAAGGTCGGTCCTCGAGGGCCGCTGTCCTGCAGGTTTTTTATGTTTCCCTGTTCCAACACACCTGGCTCACGCTAAATGGACCCAACAGCCTATGAGGTTCTGCACAATGACTGATTAATATGAGTAAATAGGTGTGTTGGAACAGAGATGCACGGAAAAAGTGCAGGATCAGACACCCCTGCAGTACTGTCGTTGTTTCAGTGTATTTATACAACATCACAACATTTATTTCTGTAGGGGAAATAAATGCATCAAAAGGTTTCATTACTGATCTTAGTAGAAAAGCCAATGCAGTCCTGATGGTGGGTGGGGGGGCGGGGGTCGGACTATTCAGTAAAGTCTCCTCCAGCTGATCCCAAACATTCTTTTAGAAGTTAAGGTCTGTGATGGTCACTTCATGTATCAAAATGATTATTCAGCTCCATAAGCTGCTTTTCCACAAGCTTTTTCCACAATCCTGCTGTCCCCATCTTGGAAAAAAAAAGTACCAATGGCAAAAACCAGGATAATTCACTGTATGCAAGAAGTCTGAGCTCATAATGTTGCTGTCATGCTCAAATATCTTGAGATCTTGAGAAAAAAAAAAGTCTTGCTGATTATCCCGAGCCCTGCTGTTGACTTTTTCAATCTGAATTCGCCAAATGTTTCGGAAACATATGAAAGATGTCTCCAACGAATCGCTTTTTGTCCTTATTTTCAGACATTTTACGTCTGTCTTTAGAGGGGTCCTATTATGGTATTTCGAGTTTTCTGAGCTTTCTACAGTGTTACTGTGTTGAATCCTCATCAGACATGTGAACGACACATTTTTTAATCACCTAAATGCATGTTTGAGTTTGAGTTTGAGTTCCAGCACACTCTCCATTCGATTTCCATGGCGACAAAAAATGCGTCGTTATAGAGAGTTTTTTCTACTTGGAAATCCTTGTGACGTCCCGGGGGATAAGGTTTGGTGATTGGTTACCTTCTACTGGTTAACAAGGGCATGTACAAATACATCAGGCGGGTGGAAAACGTGGGATAAAGTTATTTCCAACGATGGCTGGTGAGTTTACCAAAGAGAGACATCCTGCTGCATTCGTTGCTGTGGGTTGCTGTTTTCCACTTCGTTTTCAGGGTCTGATTCAGGTTCCAACATGTAGGGCTGTATGCTATGTGTTGACATTGTATTTATTTATTGAGTTCATATTAGCCTAATCCTTCTGTTTATGAGACGTTAAAATGACGGCGAAAGCAGGTGCGGTGCGCGCTCCCGATGTAGTACAGTGGCGGGAGGCGGGGCTTAATGCGGAAGGGTCTCATTCCACTCGTTTTGCCCACAGGCTGATCCGACAGCCTACGGAGAGGGTCGGTCTGAAGTAAATAAAGTGATTTGTGACAATAACTCGATCAGTCCCAGCCCTTCTGGTCTCAGAAATAAAAATAAATTAGCCTGAAATGCACATAATAGTTCCACTTTAAGTTTTTGGCGTGCGTGTTTCAACGTTGGCATGTTGTTTTGACCTTAGGAGAGCGACATGCCAGAGGAGGTGAACATCGATGATCTGATCGACCTGCCTAACGATGAGGAACGAGTCCAAAAGTTGAAGGTAACATCTGCCAGTGAGGATTTCTTAATATGACTACACGTTCTGAGATACACAATGTTTTCATGATCTGTGATCATATTGTTTTTATCTGTTTGAACAGGAGCTTCTTCACAACTGCAGAAACAGCACAGAGGTACGTGTAGACTTTCCCATGGGCCGACTGCAGAGGCACACTGCATGTGTACACCTTGCATGCTTGCACACACAAACACAGACGGCCAAACTGACACTGCAGCATTTGATCTTTCAGACAACTGTCCCTCCAACTGCCTCAACAATAGTTTTCTGTGCTGTTCAGCCTTTTTTTTTTTTTTGACCCAGTTTAACATAGAAACAAAGAGTCTTTTGGACTCTCAGTGGCCTGGTTAGCTGTTCAATCACTGGAAAGAGAACATGGCGAGGTGGTGTAGCCTCTGCTGCAGCTTCGTAGGACTCTAATGTAGGGTATGGTTTCGTTTTTCCCACTTAAACGTCAAACACTGTAAATATTTGCAATAAAAATGTTTTTTCTTCTACTGTTCAAACTGGATCCTGAAGGATTCCTTCCAATTAAAACTAAAAGTGATAGGAACCGGTGTCACAGTCGTCATTTTCATGTCATGATTTGTAGGTTTCAGTTTTGGTTTAGTTCTTGTTCAGCTTCTGTTTCTAGTCTTGTTGTCCTTTCCCTGCCCAGCTTTCATTTCCAGCTGTCACACCTGCTCCTTCACCTTAAATACTCCAGGTTTCCGTTTGCACACTGCCAGATCCTCATCTAAACCCCCCCTCTCCTTTTTTCCCCCTGTCTGTTTAATTTGTCTTTGTCTGAGAGACCTCTAGTTTGTAGTTTGGTTCATACTGGATGACCCTGCAATTGCAGGACTGTCCTGTTTCTTATGTCTGTCTGCTTCATGTTACGGCCCATGGCCTGTCATCTACCTCATCACTACTCATCTCATCATCACCTGGGAGATTAGCCACACCAGGTTTTCTCCCTGGCACTGCCCTCAAAGTGATGTGCTGGTTGATGATTGGTCACCCACACTCCCACCGACCTGTGATTGGCTGGACCGGTGCTGAGCACCAGCTGTATTTGGTTGTCTCTGTGTCACAGCTTGCTAATCATTTACTGCCAGTGAATGAGTTTTCAGTGTTTATTGTTTGGACTACTGTGTTTAGTGAACCTTTTTGTGATTATTGCGTGGTTGGTGCCAGCTTTGGTTTATGCTTTTGTTTTTAGGTTTGTTTTGGCTTTTGTGTGAGCTCTTTGACAAACGCCTGTGGCTCATGATGCCCTGTGAGGACCAGTTGGTCTGAAATAAAGCCTTTATCTTCGTATATTACCTGGTTTCATGGTATTAATGTCACCACCTTTTGTTCCTCTGGACAAACTCCATCTGGGGTTTGTAACACCTCATTGTCCTTCATTTTGGTTCTCCTTCCTTGTCACCTCCTCAAATGCATTTCATGACATTTCACTGCAGAAATCTATTTGTCTCAATATAACACAAATCTTCATATTTTTGTGTGAATTGTGGTCATTTCTTCATATGTAGGCAATTTTAAGTTCTTGGCATGAATACAACATGGATTTTGTCTCCCATCAGTTGGATTACAAATCTTATTGTGTCTAAGATTTACATAAAACAAGGACAAAATAACTCAAATATGTTTTTTTCTAACTTGTCCAATTAAGTTAAAAGTGAAATTTAACAAAAAAAAAAAGTATATATATATATATATAAGTAAATAAATAATTGTGAAAGATATTTGTCTCATCTTTTGACATTTATTTGGAAAAGTTGTTAAAAAAAAAAAAAGGGAAATAAATGCTTAAAGTCTCAGGAATACATACTGTCAGTTTTTGTCAAAGATAGTTGCTGCTTCTACTGTTGCCAAAACACAACACATGTGGGTACTGTGTTTCTCACCAGGGAATGAAGGCTCAGATGTCACAGTAATAAACTTTTAGCTTTGGAATAATATACAATAAAATATCTTGTTTAAAAAGGAGTGCGGCTCTCCCAGGACACTCCTCCTCCTTTTATGGAGTAGTATTGGAAGTTCTTGACCTTTGCTGAGTGCATGGGATGACCTGTGTTGTGGCTTTATGCTATAAATAATCTAAATTAAATATGAACCTTGAAGAAGTTCCGCTATGAAGAGATGGAACACGTTTGTTATTCCTCATGGTAGATTATTGATTCTCATTGTAGCAGGGAATCCAAATGCTCTCAAAGTATTGCATTCTTTTAATATATTGGAAATCTTCAGATTTAAACCCAGATGATCAGTGTACATCCATCCATTTTGAACACCGGTTATTCCAGTTTGGGTCAAAGAGAAGTCAAAGCCTATCCCACTTGCTGGATTTAGCAATGACAATATGCAAAACATTATGCCAGAGCTTAATAAGCTTCAGTTCCCACAATATTTAAATGTATGTCAGTATTTATTTGATCATCTATATCATATTTTTACAGGAAATTTGAGGATTTTGAGTGTTAGACGAAAAAGGAGATGTACACTCTTCTAAGGAATACTCAAACATGTCTTCCACCATCTTTTAAAACTAGTTTTTCTTTAAAAAACAAAAATCGAACAGGTTGATTATATTAAAGCTGTGTTACTTATAAAATACCTGCTTCAAGCTAAACTCTGGAGAACATCGCCAATAAAAGAATATCCATATCATAAATCATTCAACCTGGGGACCAATCAAACCCTTAATTTAATCCCGAGTTTAGTGTTAACTAAATTTACATGAACAGGACAGAGAAAATCCTTTGAAATGAAGGTTGCACAAACACATTTTAAGTTTCTCCATGTGACAGTATTTCTGGTTGCTGTCTTCATCCTCAGACCTTCATCACTGAGCTGGTGGCAAAGCTGGAAGGAGTTCACAAACAGGAAGAGCTGCAGACTGAAGGCATCGAACATCCAGTCATCTGCCACAGCTATCGCCATGAACCATACCACTTCAACAACCTACCGCAGCGTTCACATCATCACTTTCACCACACCCAAGGCCAAAACCAGAGCCTCTGATGACCTCTGCTCCACATAAACATAGTATTGGACGTGACAACATAAAGGGTAGATTATGTTGGACTGTGTGAGGTAAATGTCAATGAGGGTTTTAAGATAAAACTTAAAAAATACTTTTTTTTTTTCATGTCTAACACTTTACTGTTCTCATAGTTTCTTTATGAAGCCACATTAGCATAAAGAAGGAAACCACGAAAACAGCCAATTTTATGATGACCTAATAAAAATAATAAATAAATAAAACCATCTGCAAACAATTAATGCTATATCTTATCTTCACTGATTTTTTGGCAACAGTGGTGAAATGGTCAAGTACTTTAGGGGGAAAAAATCCAGGACAATGCCCAGTTTAAAACCTTAAAATCTGGTTTAAAGTGAATTTTAAGTAGTTAAAAATTAAGCTGTCTGTCTGACTATTTTACATTTTGATTGCTGAATATCTCCTGTCTTACAATGACATGAATGGGACCCCACAGGTTTTTCTTTCTACAGTAAATGGGAATCTATCCTTAAGCTAATCTAGCTAGTCTCCCCTAGCTCAACTACAGAAGCCTGGCAGCTAGCAGTTAGCTGCAGCTAGCAGTTAGCTGCAGGTAGCAGTTAGCTTCAGCCTGCAGTTATCTTCAGCCTGCAGTTAGCTGCAGTTAGCAGTGGCTGTCGCTCATTAGCGTAGTCAGGTTGGCAGACGCTAGTCCCAATTTGTCCCCACCAGCATCTTATCTTCACAGCACGTCAAATAACTTCACATCCCCAACTAGCAAGTAGATGTAAACGGTTTCTCTAGTTTTAGTGTGAAACATAGTGCTCAGCCAGCTTAAATTAGCATGGCTAATTTTTGCTCCTTATGTGTTTTAAGACTTTAAAATGTCCAAACGTTAGAATCGTACAA
The DNA here is from genome assembly GCF_933228915.1 of Telmatherina bonti. Taxonomy (NCBI): domain Eukaryota; kingdom Metazoa; phylum Chordata; class Actinopteri; order Atheriniformes; family Telmatherinidae; genus Telmatherina; species Telmatherina bonti. The sequence goes on along the minus strand of NC_136628.1, from coordinate 32,433,068 downwards.
GGACAAGCTAAGCAAGTTTTAGAGGAGTTGGAAGGTAGGTTTAGCCATTTTTGGCAGAAGAAAAGGTCTTGCTTATTTTCTCATGCCATCTTGCTTAGCAAAGCTATCCTGTTTCAACTCTGACAACAAATAAGCATGCAGTATTTCTCCCAAAGGAATAGTTCTTTAAACAATTTTTATTAAAAGAAAAAAAAAACAAACATTTTTTATATAAACTTTAATTTCATCTGTCCAGAAAACTGACCATGTATGTGATGTGAACTAGAAATATATCATATGAATTAAAGAGAAATGGGCTTCACTAAGTAATCATTCTAAAAATGGTCCCTTAAAATGCTCTCAAGACAAATGCAGTTATGTGCAGCATGAAAATATAAAGTATATTTATGGTACTGTAAAAACAGATATCTGTCTTTTTTTCATATTATACTTAAATATAAAATTTAGTATTTTAATGGAAAAAAAAAAAGTTTAAAATACAAGGAGATAATTAGTATTTTAAACTCCCACCGTTACAACTTATTTAAGAATATTTAGACTAAAGGATATTAGAAAATAGAACGTGGTTGTTTAATGTGACACTGAACTGATCCATCTGAAGTGCTGCCACTGCATTTTAATGGAAATTCATTGTTACTCAACCCATTTATTTTTCAATTATGTTACATTTCCAGTCTTTTATTCATTTACAAAATTGAACTCATAAAGATGTTGGTCTTTTGAAGAAAACTATTAAAAAGTACTACTAATAAAATCGTTTCTGTCAGTGTGTCTTTGTGCATTGTTTTCTTTACTGTTTTCCAGTTCAGGATGAATGGAGACAATGTGGGTTATCTGAATAGGTCAGAAAACAGTCTCTAGTCTCCCCCTTCCCCTGGAGTATGTGTGTGTGTGTGTGTGTGTGTGTGTGTGTGTGTGTGTGTGTGTGTGTGTGTGTGTGTCACTTTCTATCTGCAGCAGTAGAAGTATTCAAACGTTTGAGTGAAAAAGGAAAAACAGCTGTCCTCGTTCTGCCCATAGTCCACCCACCAACATCCTTAATACAGTCACTTGCTTCTTTATTAGGTCCAACTTGCTTGTATCAGGCTAGACTCCCTTTTGTCTTCAGAACTGCTTTGATTATTTGTGTCAATGGATTGAATAAGGTGTTGGAAGCATTCAGCAGCAATTTTACTCCATATTGACATGACAGCGTCACAGAGTTGCTGCAGATTGTTTTGCTGCTTATCTGTGTTGAGAATCTACCGTTCTATCACACCTATCACATGGCTCTATTGGATTGAGATCTGGTGATTGTGGAGGCCATTGGAGTACAGTTATCTCATTGTCATGTTCAAACAACCAGCTGAAGTTGATTTCAGCTTTGTGTCGTGGTGCATTATCCCGCTGGAAGTATCCATCAGAAGATGCTACACTGTGGTTATGAAGGGATGGACATGGTCAGCAAAAATACTTGAGGCATGTTTTTTTAAAACCATGTCATGTTGATAGCCTTAAGTGTGCCAAGAAAATATACTTCACACCATTTACATCAGCAGCAGCCTGTACTGTTGATCCAAAGCAGGTTAGGACCATGATTTCATGAGGATTTCACTTAATTCTGACTCCATACCATATGAATGTTGCGCAGAGCGGATCAATAAACCCCTGATGTATGGCAAGTTCTACCACAACATTACTTTTGCTTGAGAAGTTACAATTTAAATACTCTTTGGCACAGAGGTGTCCTTAAATCTACTGGCAGGAAGTATCCTGAAATAAAGGTAGATGATTTTATTTTAAATCTGAGATATTATTCCTTGCCTAGAAGATGGTAAATGTAAAAGACACCTCAACTTAACTGTTTCTTCTGTGATTAAAGAGGAATTTCTAATGGAGGAATTTACAGAAGCCCATCAAGTTTTTAACACCATGAAATGAGTGTTAATGATTCAAATCAAATCAAACTTTATTTGTATAGCACTTTTCATACAAAAGCATATCAAAGTGCTTAACAACATAAAAATAAAAACAGTTTCACACTTAAAAACACACGTGCACACAACCCAACCCCTCCCCTGACCATTTTTATGTGACAATAAAAACTTCAAACTTCTGGATTTTGTCTCTGTACCTGGCTTGACACTGATTGTTGGAATCTTTTTCACATTGCTTGTAAAAAGCATAAATACTGTCATCTGAGACATTAGCTTGCTGCTGATTTTATTTTTGTCACCATGATGATGTGCAGTTATGCAAAATTGAGATGGAAATGGCAAAACCTGAAGCATAGCTGCAAAAATATGCGAAAAATATCATATTTAGCAATGACTGGAGCTTTAGTTATGGGGCTGTGGTCTGTAGTACTGTAGCAGACCTTCCAGACTTTACTTTCAGCCCAGCCTTCATACTGGGAGCTCCTTCTAAAAGACAAGGATGGATACTGGATATTTTTACTTGATAATATAGACCAGGGATCCCCAATCCTGGTCCTCAAGGACCAGTGTCCTGCAGGTTTTCCAAGTGTCCCGCTGCAACACACCTGATTCAAATCAATGTGTATTTAGCAGACATGTGCAGAGCTTGTCTGAGTCTGAGTCAGGTGTGTTTCAGCAGGAACACTTGGAATACCTGCAGGACACCGGTCCTTGAGGACCGGGGTTGGGGACCTCTGATGTAGACCACATAACAAGCTGAGATAACTTAGCTGTTAGGTAATTTTGGGTCTCAAAAGTAATGCTAACACTAGTGCTAGCCTGTTATGGTGTACTATGCAACAATCACATCACATGTTTGGTTTTAGATTTGTTTCTTTTCTTTGGTCTCTTGAACATATGACGTTCTGCATTTTGGTAGTCTTTGTTCATTTCTAGAAGTTCATAGTTCATCTTTTCATAGTTTGAATGACAGTTCTGTGTAGTTTTTCCACATTAGCCTCTATAATTGTTTCTCAATTCCGGTCCTCAGGCCCCCCTGCCCTGCCCTGCCCTGCCCTGCATGTTTTATTGGCAACCCTACCCTACAACTGAATGAAAGAAAGGGCAGGTTAACAGGCTGCAAATAACTTGATGAGGAAGTTCAATAATATGAATCAGGTGCTTTGGAAGGGAAATGTGTCTAAAACATGCAGGGCAGGGAGGGGGAACACTGCCGTAGACGTTCTGAGCGATGTCCTGTCATTGGATGATCATGCTACTGTTCCATGTATTTTCATTGACATCATTTACCAGCATTCTTTTCCCTGATTAGACCTTCCAGTTCTTGGTACTTCTATTTCATGGTTTCCTTCATCTGTTGCCAGATTTTATTTGCCACTTACCAGACGTCAGTGCAGTCTTGTTCAGCTTTGTGCTGACCCACTTTTAGCTTTGGATCTCCTGCTCTTGGAAGCCTTGTGTTTAGGTTTTGGTGTAATAAAGTTTTAGTTTGTTTATTCTTGTGCTTGGTTTAACCACACAGTGAATATTTATGTAGCTTTAAATGTCACAAACAGACATATCTTCACAGTGTGTTCATCTGTGTTGCAACAGAACACATCAGTGTTGAAATCTTGTCCTGCTTGCACCATTTAATGCTGCAAAAATAATCCTTGATCTAATGTTATTCATTCTTCAGCAGAACATCGCTTCGTGCTCTACTTTACTCTGCACACTGGGTGGCAGGATGGAGCTATTTTCAACACTGGAACCTTTGGCAAATGTAAAAGTGATCTGACAGTACCTTACTGCTGCATTGCTTTGCTTTATTGTCTTTTAAAGCAATATAACAGGGAGCCACACGCACACACATTCGAGACTCTTGCAGTAATAATGTTTGTCTGCATTGTTTGTGTGAGATTAGAGCCCTGCTGTGGCATGCCCTGGCCTTGAAACTGAGCAGTTAAGCAAACATAGCAGCGGCAGCAGCGGTGATTGTCAGATCAGTACACTTAAAGTCTTCCGCTGAGGGAAAATGCATTGCTGATGGTGTAAGAAAGGAATTTCTACTCAAGGTTATTGACACTGTATCTTCCTGATGGTTTAGTTTCTATTCTCTCTTCAACAAAACAAAACAAAAAAATCAGCCACTCAGTCAAACAGAGGTGGCGTAAAGCTCATATAAAACATTCTGTCCTCATGCACTGTTCAGATGGTGCAGTTTGTGCAATTAGAAGGGTCCCTTGGGTGCAGGTGTGTGTGTGTAAGCGTGCAGGAGGGTGCAGGACGGGGTAGCAGTGGGGCCTAGAGTCAGTGGTGTAGGTGAGGGGGGTGGGAGGACGGGACGGGCCTTTCCTCAGGAAAACATATCACCTTCCACCACAATAGAGAGCGTCAGGAAACCGCAGGCAGCCACATTGCTCTCTTGAGTCACCCAGTACTTTCAGACACACTCTCACACTCATCAGTCTCTATCTCTGACACACACACATGCACACACTCCACAGCCTGGCAGCTCACACGGCCAGCACACTCCAGGATGACATTGTACTGAGACACAGCAAGGCACTGTCGTCAGGTAAGTCTGGTTTTCTGCACAGAAATGATGTTTGTGTTTTCAGCTGAGCTGCTTTACCGATATTTAGCATTACAGCAGCTGTTGCTCAAACAGTAAATACATAGAATTTCTCTGTTTATGTTATAAATATATTTTCATTTTAACAATTTTTAGTAATATTAGATATGTTCAGCCAGACTGAAACAGCTGCTTGTCATCCTTTTTGCCTGAAATGTTTAATAAAACATGAAGCGACTGAAGAAGCTGCCTTTTCTTTAAATTGGATGAAGAAAACCAAAATTTAAAGTTTTTCTTTATTCTTATTTTTCTAACAATCTAACATTTAATGAGAGCTGCTTCTCTTTCTAGCACTTGCAATAACTAAATTTAACACATTCATGAGACATAATCATAAACAATGTGATAAAGGAGAGCAGATAAAGGTTTTTATGACCTCAATTTTTTTTTACAATATAGGGCCATTTTCCCATTTCTATTTATACTCTGTGTCTTTTTAAAACTAAATCTAATAGAATTAGAATAAAACAATAGGAGTTAGTTTGAAGATTGTTAGTTTTATTGAAAAAATTATCAATATTGTGGCATTGTAGAGCTGTGAATACTGATAATTCCTGTTAAATTTAATATACATCATCATTAAATTATTAAAATGCTAAGAAATTGATCAGCTGGCATAGGTAGGGGATTGTATGGTAACACATGTGTGCATGTAAAGGACTGTAACCTGAAAAGAAAATTAATATAACAGAACACCTGCTTAAATTCTTGAATTTTATATCAGGTGCTCATTAGTGTTTCTGCAGTCGATTAGTGAATGTTAATATGTGCACTGCATATTTTTTAATTCATAATGTTTTAAAGTTTAGTTTCTATCAAAATAAATGTTTTTAAGTTTCAGAGTATCTTGCATAAACCTTGTAAACAGGACAAAATGGGCTCAAGTGATGCTGTTGGAGGTGTGAACACTTCTTTAGGAGGGAAAAAAAAAATCATCTCTCACATCCTTAGATGCCCGTTTGGAAGTGATCACTTTAAAAGATTTTTTTCTTCCTGTTCATGTAAAAAAACACACCGTTTCATTCTCCTACAGCAGCCTATCAGGGACAAAATGTACAGCCTCTGTCATGGTGCAGGATCTACATTACGTGTACTGGAAAAGCATTTGTGGAGTCAGTTTTCTGCATAAAAATAAAAAAAGCAGCAAACTAAATCCTTTTCAGAGTGCATGCGGGGGAGGGGGGGGGGGGGGGGGTGAGGATAGATTAAGGACAAACCCAAGAATTCCAAGTCGATGCTTTGAGGTCTTTGAGAACAGAGAACCTCAAGGAAATGATATGAATCACCTCCCTCCTGATGCCTTACAGAAGCGTGTGAACCCGGTGGTGTGTTAAGTCAGACAGAGGACAGGCATTGTTTGTGTAATCAGACAACATGTAAATAACAGCAGACTGATGTGGTGCTTAGAAAGACTTCTATTTTTTGACAACACAAGAGTGGTTTAATTTTTGAGATCACCTTGCAGTAAGATTGCTCCTGGTCTGGGTCTCTGCTGGGGAATTTCTGTGTGAAGTTTGCATGTTTGCATGCCTGCACGGGTTTCCTGTGGGTGCTCCGGTTTCCTCCCTCAGCCCAAACACATGCACGCTAAATTAATTGGTGTTTCTAAAATGGCTGCAGGTAAAACTGTGAGTGTGCTCTCCATTGTCTGCGTCCAGCCTGTTCTCACAGCAGAATGTGAGATCCACTTGAAACGGAAACCAGAATTCATGATAAAGAACACAATTTCTGCATTTATTCTGTCATTTTGTGCCACTAAGGCACAAGGCTCTGACACTTGGCAGCTGGTTATTCAGGAAAAGGATACTTTGCTTTGTTTATATGATGCTTGAAAAAAATGAATTGCGCCAGTTTAGCAAAAAACAAGCGTTTAAAATGTGTGTGTTAATGTGTTGGTTTGACACAAATGGAACAGTTAAAGCTCGACACAGTCAGATAACACTGATGGAGCTGAAAAATGTCTCCAACACTTCAGACAAGCTTTAAAGTTTCATATTGCTGCAACTTTTTATATTTGTTTTTGGGAAACAAAGGAAAGCATACAAGTTTATGAATATTGTAACTCTGGATGAGTGGAACTATGAAAAAACAGAAAAAGTTTCTCCTCAAGGTTTTCTACCACCTCTCCACTCTGCAGATGAGGTGCTTTTTATATTGTAGATGAAGGAAATGTATAATTTCTTCCTTCCACTGAGGCTGTTTGGGGTGTTTATGAAGCTGTGTTTTACTTGATCATTAAGAAAAGAAGAAGAGCACTTGGAACTAACCTTTGGGAAAAGAGTCTATTGGCCAGGAGCAGGGTTAGGATTCAGCTGAACTTTTTATGGTAACTCACATTTCAACGTGAGACCGGGTTGTTGTGCTGTAGCTGTGCTGAGTTGTCCTGGTCGTACCCCTCCCTCTCACCCAGGGTCAGTTAGAAAAGGCCCAACCCACTGCGTTCATAAAGAGGGAGAGTTGTGTGTAGATATCAGATTTATGAAACTGTTCTCTTTATTTTTAGTGAACAGTTTGCTAGTTCTCAACATGAACTACAATCGAGTCGAAGCGTTTAGTTACGCACCTACAGTTCTTCTTTTTTGCTTCCATCTTTCAGTACGACATCTGAAGCCATTTATAAAACTCACAAAACTGAATTGTTTTCATTCACAAACTCATCACAAGATTTTTTCCCTTGATAACATCTATGAAAGATTGTAGGTTGTCATGAGATTGAAACTCTGCCTCCACATTTCCTATTTTCGTAGTGAACTGCGTTACACAACCTGCAGAATGTCGGAAGTTTTCATTTCTGTTACATAAATCGTTTGACTGCCAAGCTGCCAAATTTGCACCTTTCATAAGCCAGGAAATTAGTGTTTTTTTTTAGTTGGTTTATTATATTAAAATTATATCTAGGTGTCAAAACAAGTTAAGTTTCTGCAGTTTGATGTGTTACATCAGCTCCAGTCCTCGTCCTGCAGGTTTTAGTGTTTCCATGCTACTTGATTCTTGATTCAAAGTTTCTCCAACAACTTGTTTCCATCTTCTTCCCTTGCTGTTAATGAGCTATTAACTTGGATCAAGTGTGTTGCAGCTGGGAAACACTAAAACCTGCAGGATGGTCGCTCATGAGGACTGGAGTTGGACACCCCGTGTTAGATAAATGGTGTTTGGCTGAAGAATTTGACATAATCTTTCACATTGTTTCTGTTTTGCAGTTTGTTAAAGTATTGGTTGCAATCATGCCCATTCTGAAAAAGCTCCCAGGAAGATCCAAGAGCTGCCAAGAGTTCCCCAGGGTGAATGGAGAACTGATCCTTCCTCGGCTAGACTTGGACCTAAGGGACTTGAATGATCTCAATGACCTCAAAGAGCTGAACGACCTGAAGGATCTTAACAAAAACCTGAATCCCTTTGAGGATGTCGATTTGGACGAAGATGAGAGGAACGGCGGTGATGTGGGCCTCATCATGGGGGAGGTCAGAGGGAACCTCCAGCTCAGGTCCACCCGTGATGGAGAAGAGGAGGAGAACGAAGTGAACGCAGAGAAGCATGGAGCAGGGAATCCGAAAGGGAAGCCGCTCAGGGGGACTCTGGAGCGCATCTGTGGAGTTTCCCCCCTGAAAACCCTGGGGAAACTTGGGAAAGGACTCCGCATATCAGGACGAAACGTGTGGGGGAACAACTCCCCCCACTACAACTATGGAGACTCAAATACACTCCCAACTGAGAAAGAGAAAAGAAAAGGACTGCGAAGAGGCTCTGAGGGGATAATGACCCTTCTTCGGTGAGCAGGGATGGGGGAAGAGAGCGTTATTATGATCTTAATTCAATTCAATTCAATTCAACTTTATTTATATAGCGTCAAATCACGGCAATGCCATCTCAAGACGCTTTACAGACAGAGAAGAAAACATAATGAAAGCCAAATCTTAGAGAATGTGTGTTGAAGAAAATATGATTACAGATTAAAATCTTGAAATTAAAATGGGGAGGTGAGGATTGTTTACCTTTTACATGTTTTTAAAAACATGCTAGTAACAAAAGAAACCTCCCCCTAGTCTCCAGACTCCCACTGGAAAACATCATATCCCTTGTTCCCTTTACTGGTCAGCAAAACACCATCATATAGTTTGCTTAAGTCCTGATGGCTTATGTAATGTGCTATGTCAAGTTGTTGATTTACGGAACCTCTTTTGTTTTTCAATGACATATTGTGTACCTTCTGTGCTCAGTGAATGGGACTATTTTTAACCGAGGTGGCCATTCTCTACAGCACCACAGTTTAACAGATGTGTGAATATGTGACATTCCAGCCATAGCTGCAGGCTGCATTCAGCTACACTGCAAACCCAGTGCGTTATGATTGTCACAGTGTCATTAAAGATCTTTGTTGCTGCTATGGATGCTGTCCAGATTCACAGGTCGGCGTAAGGAAGAGCGCAGAGAAAGCCTGCCTTGCGGAGATTTGAGCACAATAAATGAGGCGGAGGGATCCAGGCGATCGTCCTTCCTCAGGATAGTCAGTCTGGGCAAGCTGAAGAGAGAGTCCATGTCCGACAAGGCGTCCCAAGAGGCTGAAGAGGAAACGGTGGAGGAGGAACCAGTGGTGAAAACCAGAGAGCCCCTTTCAGGTAACAGTCATGAAAAGAAACCAATCATATTTACTGTACGCCAAATGCATTGGAAGACTTTTGCTCAAAGTTTCCAGTATGCTGGAAAATGATTGAAACATTTTTAGGCAGAGAGTTCCCCTAGATCCCTGCGTCACCGCCGGTCACTCATCATGGGCTCTGAAATGAGGAAATGATTGTGCTTCCTCCAAACCCCAGGTTCCAGTAACAGTTCAACCAGGCTACTGTGGGTTTTCTCCACAGGGAACATTGCAGGGAATACAGAAATATACAGAATGAGCAAGAAAAGCTCAGCTTGTTGGTCAGGAACAGACACAGCTACTCAAAGATCACAACTCATAAGCCCTTGCATCTGTCTTACGACTGCTGAAAGTGAACAAAGCTTTTTTTCCCCCTATTTTTAAACCCAACAGTTCTGGAGATCCTGCAGCTGGTCAACCACAGAGACCTTCTTCTGGCTGACACACATATACAGGAGCTGGAGCGAGAATGCGAGCTACTCTCTATGATGCCGACTGCAACACCTCCCACTCTAACTCCCACCCTGTGTCCCAGCACCCCACCTGGCTTCATGCCCTTATCATCCTCATCTCTGGATGAGTCCCTTAGCTCCAATGCGACCCTGGACTCAAGCAGAAGGAAGGCTAAGGATGTGGAGCTGTTGTACGAAGCCCTGCAGAAGGAGATGTGGGATGTAGTGAGAGAGTCCCTCCGCCAGCCCAGCGCTGGCCCCAACCTCGGCCTGGTGGTTCTAGTGATCCAACAGGAGGAGCACGCTGATGCTGCCTGGGCTCTGAGAGAGGACACCAAGTCGGAACGAGAGAGCCTCCACATCCAGCCCAGCCAGCGTCCCCGGCGGCTGAAGATGAAGTGGAAGCAGGCAGTGGCAGAGGCTGCGGACTGGAGCCTGCCTCATCAGGTGGACACCCAGGCAGGCCAGCTGGCCTCGTACCTGGAGCGGCTGAGGAGTCGGATGGTTGATGACCTTGATGCAGCCAAGAGGAACGCTGTAGCCATTTATCCAGAGGAGTTTTCCGCTTTCCAGGTGTATTTGGAAAGTTACCATCGAGCTGTGGGCAAACGTCTTCGGACCATCACCGGTGGGCCGCTGCAGATCACAGACGTCTACTCACTACTGGACTGGTTCTACAACATCTACAACAGGTTGGTGGCCATAGGATGTTTACTGGAGTCTCATACACAAGGTTTGATTATCCAATGGACATTATAGGCACAGGCCCAGGGGCCGACACCCACTTGCCAAGCGGCAACCTCCGGCGGTTAAAAGTGAAGCCTATGCAGAAGTGCATGAAACTGCAGTTCTCCCTTCATCCGCTAGGGGCTGCAAAACAGAGCAAATCCCCATAGACTCCCATGTTAAAAAGGCCAACTTTACAAACTTTACAGCCTGGTACAAAAATCCATTTTAGGTTTATAGGTCAGGTTTACCTTCATGACAACTGTGGGGGGAGAGAATTTTTTTCTAACTTGCCCGTTTAAAAGTAATTTAATCTCAAAGTTCAGCATATTTAGGGGCGTGTCATTTTGATTGACAGGTACCCAATCTCCCGCTTTAAGAAGGAAGAATGTCGAACAAACGTGGTTTTTAGCCGCTTAACATCATGACTGAGCTTTAGCCCGCTCACCTCCGTTAGCCTTTGTCATCTCCGGGTTAGCTCTTAGCTACAGGCAGCCCGGAGTTTGCTCGATGTCATTCATCCACCATGACACTCACAGCCCCCCTCTCAGCTCCACCTCTTTGCCCATATTAGTATTTTCCGGGCAAGACGACGAGCATGCCTCTGCCAAGATGGCGATGGTAGGAACCGCCCTCCGAGCTTCAATTTAGCTCTTCAGAAACCTATGGGTGACGTCACGGAGGCTACGTCCATCTCTATATATACAGTCTATGCTTGGCGCCCATGTAGGGCATACACCAGCATTTTGGACATGAAACAAAATGTACATAAAAGCCAGATAGTTACACCACAGTGTCTAGTGTATTGCTACTGGTACCATTAGCCGAGAGATGCTAAAAATATTGTGTCATTCCCACTTTTCACAATGTTGCGGTGGGGAAGGGGGACCCTGGAACATTTTGGGCCCAGGGGCCTGTGCACTTTTAATCCGGCCCTGCTCATACATAATGACAGTAGATGAACCTTTTCCTAATACATATTTGTTCATTTTCCACAAGGGATGTCCTGGGTATCATTGGCAGCAGCACATCCATAAATTACTCTACACTGGATCCGATTCTGTCCCAAGAAACAGTGGACAGGCTGGAACAAGACTGCATCAGCATCGTCAAGGTGAGAGAATGACTTTTTCTGTGACTGTTCCTCGGTCAACCTGGAAAGTAGATGAATAATCACTCCAAACTTTTTTTTTTTTTTTAGGACAAAGTGACAACAGAGCTAATCCAGGTTCTGGATGAAGAGGAGAGGCGATGGGCTCAGACTCTGCACATAGAGGAGTATCAGTCACAACTAGCACGCTCAGTGATCCAGGTACAATGTCACAGCTGCTTGGAAACTTCACTGACATCCTAAATAAATATCTATTTAAGTAACAGCTCCATTATCATCCATATACTTAGAGGTTGAAGGTGGACTTGGACAGATCCACATCTGTGAGCCAGTTTCTGGGTGCCAGAGTGGCTCGCTGTTGTCTGATTGGACTAGCAGACTTTCTCTACAAGTGAGTGCACATCCTAAATAAACCCTGAATGACACAGAAAAGTAGTGAAGCATTACAAGACTAAAGGAACATGACACTCAAAATCATTTCTTGTACAAAGGTTTTAAATGTAGTCTTCATAGTTTTTATATGAAAAACTTTTTTTCAAGTTGTAAAAATATTAGCTAACGTAGCAGCTTGTGGAAAACTTGTGGAAATAAAGAGACCAGGATCCAGAAGTGACACTTAAAGAGAATAGAACAGAATTTAAATCAAGTGATATTAGTTAAATTTATAATTAGTAGAACTTAAAATGGTAAATTATATTGTTGCAGCTGATGTTAAAAATTTTTTAAAAAGTACGTAAAAAAGAAAAAAAATTATCTAGAGATTAAAAAATTGATCAGATTTTAAAGACCACAGTAGGCAACACAGACTATTTTATTTTATTTCATTTCATTTCTTTATTAGGTAGTCAGTTAGTTTACTTGATCTCTAGTGTTTTTTTTCCCCACTATTTTACACTTCTTCAGTTCAGTTTTATTCTGTAGGCTCAAATAAGATCATTAATGTGTGTGTTTGTTTGTGTATGTGTATGAAGGAGAGAGACCTTTTAATCTTTGTTTGAAAATCTTTTTTTGTTATTTTCTTAAATAACTAAGATGTAAAATTATGTGAAAAGTGTCATCTAATTATAGTTTGGCTGACTGATGACTGATCTAAACAACACGTTTCAATATAAATTTCAAACATCTTGTCATAAACTAGATTGATTTCCCTAATCCAGAATCCTCATTCCTATAATTTGAATAAATCATGAAGACTACATTGTGATAATCTGATTGAACATAAAAGTTCTTATGTTTTTATTGGCATAACTCTGAAACTTGAGACGTACATTCAAAAGTGCTTACTAAGCTGACCTTTTGTGCGTTGTGCCTCTTCTCCAGGAAATACCACATTAGCAAAGCGTCACTTACAATACCATGATCGTCTTTTCGCACGAAATTCTGTTCCTCATCCCATTCCTGATCTGGAATAATGACTCAGTTCATCCACACACAAACAATCAAACAACAAAACAACTAGCAAACAAAAGAATATCTTTGACTAACATTTTGATGTAATTGTCCTATTTTTAACACATATTTACATTAAGAAACTTGTGTGTATTTCAGTTTCCAGAGGAAGGTGGAGATGTTTCATGACACTCAGGCTGAATTTGGAGACAGAGGTGACGGATACGTTTCCAGGACCATAGCTCTGGTCAACTGCTGCCCTCCTCTCAGGTAGAAAAACAACAACAGTAACATTATTCATTTAAAGATTTAAAGATTGTGAAGTAAATAAACCTAAAGTGACATATTTTTCCCTTCATCTGTCCTTTGCAACCTGCAGGTCTTTTGTGGAGCGTTGCAGGCAGTGTGACCCACAGGGCAGCGAGGAGTTGGCACAGCGGGCCAACTCCTCGCTGGACAGGATCATCAACCAGTCAGTCAGGGTGCTGACTGACAAACTGTTTGAGCACATCAGGGTCAGTTGAACTGTTTCATCTCACTCTACATCTACTCTACATCTCACTGTTTTTTTTTTACTTCTTTAAAAAGACTCCCTTGGAGACCAAAATGTAAGATTTCTTAACTTTAACACAAAGTTAAAACACAGAGAATTTAATGGGGAAAAACAGATCTTCTACAAATGAGTTAAAAATGGTTAAAGAATAAATTTAATACATTATATCTTTATCGATATATCTATATCTATAAGTATATATATATATATATATATATATATATATATATATATATATATATATATATATATATATATATATATATATATATATATATATATATATATATATATATAAATATATATATAAAAGATATATATATATATAAATATATATATAAAAGATATATATATATATAGATAGATAGATAGATCTATATATATATATATATATATATACATATATATATATATATATATATATATATATGTAAAATGTGAATCTTTGTGACTCTTGCTTTCAGTTTAACAGATAGAGAAGCTACTTATGGAGCTTGGCAGCTTTTATATTTGACTTCTTGCATTAGTAAAGAAGATCAAAACTTATTGTTAACTCAACAATACTACAAATAAAAGCCTAAATAGGGCAGAAAAATGTGTCAGATTATTGGCTAAATGTATAAAGGAAGTGCTGTTTATGCAGAAAAGATCCCTCGATCTGCTAAGTGAATCTATGTTTCATGTCTAAATCATCAGATTGCAGAATTCGTTGCAGAAAAGATGAATCAATGTGATCACATTTTCTCTGTTTTGTTGTCATGTTTGTCTTTCAGCCTTTCTTTGACAAACTGATCAAGAGAAAATGGCTGAACAACACAGAGGCCTTTGAGGCGATCGAGGCGAGCATAAAGCAGCACTTCAAAAAGTTCAAAAGGATGGATATTCCTCCGTATCAGGTAAAATACTCTTTCCTCTAACTGAGGTGTTAGAGAGCGCTGAGCTGAAGCTGATCGCTGCTCTCTTCATGACCGGCAGACGCTGGTGGGTGAGGTGCACAGGCGGGTCCTGGTGGAGTACGTCCGAGCCATCTTGCGAGGACGGGTCATTTGCACATCTTCCAAGATGAGGAAGAGGATGGCTTTCCGTCTGCAAGATGAAGCCAAGCAGCTGAAGGGACTTTTTAAGGATCTGGTGAGTCTGGTTATTTACACCCACATCCTTCAGTGCAAACAAAGCATCCAAGACATGCAAACTGCTGATTCTTACAAACACAAAGCAAGTGCTGGCGAGGGAAATGCAGAGTCTGGTGCTGTGAATGGAGCCTGACCCTTGAACTTCCTAGGTCAGGAATAACTCAGACAGTGTTGATACAGGACTGGGCTGTGAAAAATGCCCGCCATCAGTGAGATGGAGATGGATGAACCGGGCTTACGTTAGCACTTGCCAAAAAGGGGAAGAGCGTGTATAACAACTGGGTCTGATGGTGTGGCATTTGCCCTCTTTCTGTATGCGGGTTCAAACAAGTGTCCGTCACCTCGGCTGACAACAGGAAGCTGCTGTGTTTGGAAGGAACTTCCTGTTCCTGTCAGCTGGCGGACTTTGATGTGGCTCTAGGATGGCCTTGATGGCCTTTCTTGCCGAGGAGCGGGATGGAGCTTCTTTGGAAACTGGGAACTTATGGAGCTGAGGGAGGATGAGTTTCTAATGGGTTTCTAAAAAAGATCTTGGTATTTTTAGTGAATGCCAAGGCGAAGAATTCTGCTTTCTTTTTCCTGAATATTTCAGGGGAACAAAAACAAAAAGTGGGAAAGCAGAGGTGGAATTCCAGACAATGAGACGTTTGGCTTCGGTGTCTTTAATCGGCTTTTTCCTCTGAACGTGCGCTCTTTGACTGCTTGTCACACCTTATCTGGGAAAAATATCCATTTATCACGAAGGATAGGATGCGCACATGATCAGTCAACATGTTTAAGATAACAATGCCTTCTGCATCAGGAGTCAAACTCGTCCTGGTTGGACAGCATCATCTGCCACCTCGCTGACATCATTCTCCTGGAAGATACTCCCTCCATCCAGATGGAGGTGGCCGTGCTGGTGAAAGAGTTCCCGGACATAAGGTGAGGCTTTTATTGCAAATTAATAACAGTCTAATGTTAATTTTGCCATAAAAACAGATATTTGCTGCACAGGTCCTGTTTTATGCTTACTGCTACACATTTACCGTTATTGTTGGCTCAGAGCCGACGAGAAAAAAATATAAAACTATGTATGGTTTTTTTTCTGTTTTTTTCCTCACAATGGATGAAAACAAGGAAAAGGAGCGCGGAAACATATCTGCATTAACTCAGCTATTTCTGGAGGGAAGTGAGACTCTGTTTTGGGAATGGATGAGGCAGGGAGGCCTCGTGGGAAGGGGTGGGGGGGGAGGGGGGGGCTTGTTTGTGCTCAGATTAAGACTCAGGTGACAGTTGGCAACTATAAACGCATATGACGCATAACCCTCGTAGGCAGGAAGCTGCTGCCGAGTACTTCCTGTTCCTGCCACCCTGCAGGAGACAGACTGGTGCCATAGTTGGAATTAAAAGTAGGGAGGCGTAGAAGAAGAGAGAAAACATAGCACTTCAGACCGGGACACACGCTCGCTCACTGCTAAACTCCCCTCCTTTTGTTTACTGTTTGGTATCCCCTGCCTGTAGTTCAGGGGATCAAAGTGCGCCAGCTTTCCTTTAGTTTTTATGGATGCACCGTTTTACTGCAGCAGCATCCATTCCTGCATGTGTGACCGAGCAAACACATGTCCATCCTGGCAAACTGAATCTTTTCTCATTGTTCATTCATGCGCCTCTGCTGGCTGAAGAATTTAAAAGAGAGCCACGGATTCCACTTCGTCACGGAAAGAAGACGAGTTGGGGAATAAAAAGATTAGAATTAATATTAATAAAATGGTATAGCACCTCTGTACCTCTCTGAGCTTCTGCAGCATCATTATCCCGTGAGAGCTCTTAGATCAGAAGACCAGATGCTTCTAGTCGTCCCGAGGACTCGACTCGTGAGACAGAGACTTTTCTGCAGGAGCCCCTAAACTATGAAACAGTCTCCATCTTTCCTTGAGGTCTGCTGGGACTTTAAGCGGTTTTAAATCTCTTTTGAAAACTCATCTTTTTATGTTGGCTTTAAATTCCGGAGAGCAGGAGGTCTTTTCTGTCTTATTTTGTCTTTTAATTATTGTGTTGTCTTCATCTTAGTGCTTTTAATGTTGATTTATTTTATTTTACCTGTACAGCACTTTGGTTACTTTGAGGTATGTGAAAGTGCTCTACAAATAAAGTTTCATTGATTGATTCTTTAAAGGAACAAGTATTAGTAAACTTTATTTGCACATAGCACTTTTGAAATACAAAAAAAAAAGCAAGACATATAAACTCTTTTAAAAGAGATTAGCAAGTCAAAGCATAATTCATAACCAGCATAAATAACAAAAAAGGAGAAATAAAATTCAAATTTAAGAGAAGAAAAATATTCAAACCAGGAAAAATTGGTGAGATAAGCTTTGATACCCAAACCCTGAGCTGGTTCCACCAGAGAGGAGGTGGGGGACTTAAGGTTTTGATGAACTGAACCAGTAAACTGATATTGCATCATGTAATTATAACACGAATGAGATTTTCAGCACCAGTTTGGGTCAAACTGCCTCTGAAATTTGAGATGTTTTCCCGATGGAAAAGCACTGCTTTAAAAGCCTGTTTAATATGTGACTTAGTACAGGAACCAAAAGCAGTATCATCAGGAGCAGACTCCAGTCCACACATGCCACAAACCAGTACGTTTTCTGGTTTTCCTGGTCATACACCTGAATCAAATCAAATGGATCAAACAGCTTCTTGTCAACATCTTCACAGGGACGCTTTCATTTCATTCAGGTGAGTTGGATCAGGGAAACAAAGAAAAACTCCTGGATTGCAACCTCAAAGGGGGCTGGAGTTTAAGACCCCTGATCTAGAGAGAAATAATGTAACTGTAAAGAAAATCTCTGGGATTCTTCATCACGAGAGAGAAGCTTCAGTAGGTGACTGGTGCTAGAATCTCCTCCAACCAACAGGATAAATGACACATTGGTGTAAAAATAAACAGTTCAAGATGCTGGCTAGATTATAAATAGGTGGAAATATTAGAAGTCAAATGTGATGTTTTTACTTGAACAAAAGTTGCCAGGATTAGTTTCCATGCCATAAATCACAGACAACACCTGGTGTTAATAGACTTCTGGAGAAAAGGTCAGTCACAGACTTTATGACTCGGAGTCTCATGCCAGGCATCGATGACACAAGTCAGACCGAAAATCCATTAACACCCACTGACTGTCCTTTCCTCCTTTTTTCTTTCCACTCCCACAGGAAGAAGCACGTCTCCACCCTGCTGAATGTGCGAGGGATGATGCGGCAAGCGGAGCGACAGGAGATCCTCAACGTTGTCAAAGACTTTGAATGCAGCAGCGCCCTCATTTGCCGGGACCACGCCCTGTTCGCTGACATTCCCATCACCTCGGAGGTGCACTGCATCAGCCTGGGCTTCCTGCGCCTCGCCATGACCATCTCCAACTGGTTCGCAGAGCACCGGCTGAGGCGAAACCGCAGAACAAGTGGCAAAAATGCGGCGCAGCACCAAGCAGAGAACATGGAAGAAACAAACAAACTTCCCAGAGAGGATTAGATGCTTCTGTTAGCGGTGAAGCTACGGATGAGATGTACATGCACCTTGACCAAAAAGTGATTACACTGAGACCACTGCCAGCCACTTAGAAAGAAACTTGACCTCAGGTACTGCTTGTACTTAACGTTCTCACTGACATGGTTCCATCTCTACAGATGCTTTTGTTATTCTTAAAAATGTGACCATTAACAGCGAACCATGATTTATATATTTCTGGTATAGATTTATACATATAAAGAAGTATCCGAGTGGTATAAAGCATCATATTCCTCCAAGATGTTGCAGTAATGCAATATGATTTACACTTATTTCATTCTGTATACCCCCATTTGTTCGTATGTAGTGCAAATGTATCACTGTGTTCAGAAGTTACGGGCATTTTTAGATTCCTGTCGACATCACAACACAACCCTGATTTATTCTGCTGTATGACGTTAAGCTAGAGGATGATGAAGAGCTCTCATCAGAGAGGGCTGAAGAGAGATGGGCTGGCCCCCACAGAGTCCCGTTCTCAACATTATGGAGTTCTTTAGAGACTTTATGAAGAGTTAGAAGAGAAAGTCTGGATTTAAAGATTCGTGGCGTGCAGAACGAAGGTAACTTGTGTGTAAGTGTACCGAGCAGACCTGGTGCTGTTTTAAAGGCAAGGTTGATGTTGTTTGTTTGTTTTTTTTTATTTACTGCACTTTGCTTGAAGTTAACTGATAAATAAAACCTATTACTTGCTTTATAACTTGCTTTATTATCAGTTGAGAGCATCCTCAGTCTGCTTTGGTGCCTAAACAAGAGGAAAATGAAAATGAGTTGAACTCCCACTGTGAAATGAAATGGATCCATTGCTGGAAACATAATAAAGGCCCATTGACTGGGTAGACCAAACGGGTTCAGATCTTCTGTCATTTTGGGTTTAAAATCTACATTTTGGATTGCATTTACATTTTGATACAATATGGCATTGTACTATAACCCCGCCAGCTTCTAACTTTAGGTACTGACTCCTATGTTAAACAATGCACGTCACTTTGACTAACATGCATGAGTCGGACAGACTGACGCACAACCAGACGTTACATATACACTCATACATAATGCCTTTGTTGCTTATCTTAAGGACGTGCCGGTTTTGATCAGTAAACAGATCTTAAAGTACAAGAGTTCCACCACAACTACTCTCCCACCAACGCACTACAAGAAGGGGTCGCAGACCCCGAGGCCAACAACGGGATGGTGTTGGTTAAACAAAAGTATCCTGTTGTCCAGCAAGGTGCCAACGGATGCTTTTATTGGAGCCAAGTTTACGTTACGCACTAGGAGGAAACTTCCCCTCTGCTGCAGCCGCTGAGCTTTTTCATGTCTGAACTGCTCGTGGGCTTTTCAAAACAACGTGGACCAGCCGCAGCAGGGGTCATTCTGCACGCTGACCTCTCTGAAAGAAGGCTTTCTGTTTGCATTTTGATGACCTGCTGGCTGCTTTGACATCAGGTTTGTTGTAAATGAGAGAAATCCATCTGATCTCATCATTTTCATGCATGTGGTAAAGGTTGGAGAAGACATATTTCATCTGATTTTAATGACCCAGGAAGCTTTAGATTCAACATTTTGTTCATGTTTCTCAGTCATGTGTTGCTGGTAAATTTACTTCCCAACATAAACTTGTTACTTTACATCCATTTGTTTGCATAACCGATCATTTAAGCAATCAAAAGTGATACTTCCTGTCACGTTTATATACATGTGCTTTACCAAATAGACGATAGTAATTAGTGAACCAGACTTTAGAGGATACGTGACGGCTGGGTGGAGAGAGACGTATCAACCTCAACATGAAGATGTTTTTGATGCGATTAATCAGTATAGTTTTATCCTGTTATCATCTCAGGTCACTCTGACCCCCGACTGCACTTGTTTTTATTTTTAATGTGTTCCAAGAATTCGTAGGACAGAACAGGAAGAACAATAAGTAAAGCTGGCATCGGGTGAATGTTAAGTTTAGCAGTTTGGCTTCTGAGTAATGTGTATATCTCAGAAAATGATCAGACATCCTTTCATATGGCAGGCTGTTGGCGGATGCTGAGCGGCACTTTTCCAAATATCCCAAGCGGGGACTTACCATCCTCGACTTAGAAGGGCAGGTTGGAATGAGGGCCAAACTCTTGGAGGTTTCCCTCGATCAAGCAGCTGAAGGTGGAACGGCGTGGTATCACAATGCAATCCCTGGGAAGCACTCCCCTGCTTCCTCTCATTAACACTGCTCTGCAATGGAAAATCCATCAGGCTGGATTCGCTGTTTGTTTTCGGAAGCAAGCCGTGCCCTGTCTTTGTTCATACTGTCATGCACTTTTCATGCTTCCACTCCTTTCTGTTTGTTTTTTGTGCAGTGCTCTGTATATTATTAAGTACTCTAAAGGTTGTACTATGGCTGAGAAGGGCACTTGTTCTGAGTATGAGGGCATGTTTAGTCTGGACCAGCGATCCACCAACCAGCCAGGCTAAAGCAGCGTGTGTAAGTCAGTGCACCTTCAAATGCATGAAAAGAGAAGCCTTAACTAAAAAACTAAATTCATGTAAACAAATAAATAAATGAGGGTGAGAAGTCTGACCAGTGTAGCTAAAAGTAGCAGATAAATGAGTGAAATACAAGGAGAAAAGAAACAGAAAAGGACTCTTTGATATATAACATGGCCAGAGCTTCACCACAAAGAAAGACTGACACAAAAATCCTGAATCTTGTGGGTAAACAAACACTAAACTACGAATCTCAGTTCCAGAGAAAAGCAAACTTGCCTCAATTTAGGTTCCAATGCAATAAAAAAGAAAAAAAAAAAAAAGAAAGCAATAACACCAGATCAGTGTTGTTGTTGTTTCCCTTTCGGCTTGTCCCTTTGAAGGGGTCGCCACAGCGAATCATTGCTCGGGTGAATTGGCACGTTTTACGCCGGATGCCCTTCCTGATGCAACCTTCTGCCTCTATCCGGGCCAGAACACGAGATCAATGCCGGCTATTAATGCAAATATATTGTATTACACACAGTATTTCAATAAACCCCTCCCACTTTGGGAATCTAAGTGCCCGTGGCATTCTCGTCAACCCAAAGCCAAATGTATCATATTCAATACACAAAGTTTTCAAGGCGTTTTCCATCACTTTATGGTGAAATCTTTGCTCAACTTTGCTCCTGATGAATTTGTTTTCTGTCCCAAATACATACAAGACAGCAGAAGATCACTCTATAATAATTTTGACATGTCACATGGTAATAAATGGTAAATAACCCCTAAAACTGTGACTTTTTTATTGCATTTTGTTGAAGGGCAAAGTAAAGATCTCTTATTAAAAACAAGGGCTTTTTTTTTTTTTTTTTTTTTTTTTTTTTTTTTTTACTGAAGATTATGGGTCCGGTTTTAAAGGGTTAAACTGATGTGAATCGGACTGGTTTGCACACAAAGCATCAAGGTCCTGAGAGTCCTGAACTGAGCCAGAGCCAAGGCCGGAAACACAACCAGAAACTGAACTGGAAACAGAAACAAAAGTAGAACCAGAACCAGAATGGTGTCTGTCTCAGAAATATTTATAATCTGGATTTAAAAGTGTCTACATTTAATGAAAGTTGCAGCAGTTTGTTCCACTTATTTGCTGCTAAATGCTGCTTTTCCATGTTTAATCTGGACCCAGGACTCAACAAGCTGACCTGAGTCCCTGGATCTAAGAGCCCGACTAGGTTTCTATTCCCTAAACATACCACAGATGGATTGTGGGTCTACTGTTCTGTGATTTGTAGACTATCAGTAGAGTTTTAGATCTATCCTGTGACTGACTGTGATGTAACGATTTTAAACTGGGTGTGATGTGCTCAGATTTCTTCTTTTTGTTCAGCAGCGGTGTTCTGGATGAGCTGCTGGAAGTCGCATGTTCACTCTGCACACAAACAGCGGTGAGTTCTGTGGATGCCAGCTCATCTCAGATAGACAGAAAGGCGGTGTGCATGTGTTCTGTGCACCAATAAGTCCACGTTTCACCTGATTTTAGGGAAAAAAGATTACATTCTGTGTGACATGTAGGCTGTTGTCAGATAAAACCTCAAAACGGCAGCGTCTGTGGTGAAATGAGGGTGCATCAATGTCCATACAGCATCACAATTGTCATGATGTGGTTCCGTTCGGTGTCTTAGTTTCTGGTTTCCTGTTTTATTTTGTAGTTTTTCCTGTTTAGTTCCCTTGGTTCTTGTTTAGCTTCTTAGATTTTCTATTGATTTAGTTCACCTGGGTTCATTTAGTTAATTTGTTTCACCTGTGTCTCATTTTGTTCTGTGTATTTATACCCTTCAGTTTCATTCCTTGGTTGCTGGATCATTTTGTTGCCTTACCTAGTTTAGTTAGTCCCTTGAGTGTTTTTTGGGAATAAACCTTCTGGAACCAACATCCCTGCTTCCATCATCTCTGCGTTTTGGTCCACATCTCCACTGCCACCATAACAACAACTTTATATGAGGGATGGTATCACCAATGGAGAGAGGTGGATATTGAGATTTTCAGGACATACATGCTGCCATAGTTGACCAGGAGCTACAGAATGAGGTATTTTCTGACGAACATTAGAGTACTGAGAAGCTTAAATGTTGTGTTCAGTGAAAATTTCCCAACTTTTCTGGAAATGGAGAAAATAAAAACCCCCACTGCAGTCTGAAATTAATTAAACTAAAACTAAAGTAGAAAGTAAGAGAAGACA